>NW_004798280.1:78675-80250 GCF_000002075.1 Aplysia californica | reverse complement strand
TGTGTGCATGTGTGTGTGTGTGTGTGTGTGTGTGTGTGTGTGTGTGTGTGTGTGTGTGTGTGTGTACGCGCGCGTGCGTTTCAAACCCCGTTTTGAGGTTGTTGTTTTTTTTAGTAGAGGGTTTTACGGCGTTCGCAACTGCATAAGGTCATATTATATGAGCGCCAATTTTGAGGTTTGTTGTTGCACGGATGTGTTCACTTTTGAGATTAAGAAATAACTTCTTGGCCACTTGGTTATTTGGTTGGAGAAATACAGGAGCCATCGCGGGCAGAGCAACGCACCAGCTGCCCTCTCTCCTCTCCAGGATCCATGAAAGGGTTGGTGAGCTGATCGCGCTAGTCATCAGCTGAGATTAAGAAATAAATTGCTAGCCAACTTCTTACATACAGCTCATGAGTTTCCGAGTGGAGGAATATTTTTAAAAAAATCAATTAGATCTACACTTTTATTGGTCACAGAAGGGCAATTTGGTTTACAATGACAAACATACATACGTTATACATACATACGTAAATGCCTAACTATAAATACATACGTACATAAATACATGCATAAATACATACATACATTTTTAAAGCACATTATTACACCTGCCAGTACAGAACAATTTACAACCATGCCATTGCCGGTCGCCCTATATTCTGAGCTAAGGTTGTCGTGTCTTGCTCAAGGACACACCCCAGTGACCACCCATCTAAACCCCGTGTCACCGACACTTGCTCTGGACATTACTTGAGTCTGAACATGCGGATGGTCGGAGAGCTCGATATTTAGGTCCTACTTCTTCGCTTTCCCGTTGTTGCTTCTGTCTGTCTGTCTGTCTGCCTGTCTTACTTTTTCCCAGCACTTAATGCCCGTTATTGTGTCGATGTGCTTATTTTTACTCAATGAAACAAACAAACAAACAAACAAACGTGGGTGGTTGGCGGGTGCTCTGGTGTGGTTTGCTTCTTCTTTCCTATCAAACATATATCGTCCTTATCTCCCCTCCTTCTTTTTTATGTTTGTTACTCTCTTGTAACACCTCTAATCTTCTGGCGCTCATATTATGACCTTATGCAGTTGCGAGCGCCGTAAAACCTCTACTAAAACAAAACAAACAAACTGTACGCCTATTATTATTAACAACCTCATTGAAAGTTGAAACAGACATTGTGCTGTTGAAGCAAGAGAGGTGAACAGAGTAAGCCTGATTCCCTGTAAAGACTTCTCTGATGACATCCACCGCTTGGTGCTCATATGACCTTATGCAGTTGTGAGTGCCGTAAAACCTGTACTAAACAAAGAAAAAGAAAAAGGAATTAACATCATAATTTAAATTTATGTCACTCTTTTTATTTATTTATTTATTTTTCTAAGCCAGCACAGGCCCGAGATCGGCCGTCTACTTCTGTGTGTGTGGTCCCGTCTGTACTATGCCCATTTGTTGGTGCCGGGCTCGAAAAGGAAAGAAGAAACCAAACACCAATGAGAAAGAGAAACAGCAATGTCAAGGTATGTCCGTACGAGAGTTGGTCTGTCCCTGGGGTCACCAACCGAAATATTATGTAGTTTCTGTGAGGGGGGAGGGGG
>NW_004798280.1:71764-72878 GCF_000002075.1 Aplysia californica | reverse complement strand
CAACAACAACAACAACAACAACAACAACAACAACAACAACAACAACAACAACAGCACCGTCAAAAGAATAAAAAATGTATGTACCGTACACGGAATGTTTCTATGAATCGAAACCCCCCTCAACAAAACAGTCTTTTTCTCCTGAGGTCAAAATCGACGATAGATTGTGGATTAGCAGGCAGAGAAAGGGTTAAGGTCTGTGCGAAACGGCGGGACGAATTGGAATTGTCATACGAGGTTTAACAAGCAGTTGCATTCATTTATTTGTTACAAGAAATCTTGGTTAGTTGCATTTTGTAGATTTTTCCTGAAAAATATATTATGTATGCACAAGTCAAAATTGCTTGATTCCCAATGATTTCCCCACTTCGATCGGCTGGTTTTGTTTTGTTTTGTTTGTTTGTTTGTTTTTGTTCCTGTTTTTTGTTGTTATTGTGTATTTTTTCTACTCTTTTAGGGGTAAGGTATTGTATGTTTGTTTGTTTGAGTGTTTTGCTTGTTCGTTTGTATAAATTAGAATTGACCTACTACAGTGTAGTATCTTTCTCTAATATGTAGCACGTGGGTGGTTGACGGGTGCTCTGGTGTGGCTTGCTTCTTCCTTCCTATGAAACATCTATCGTCCTTATCTCCCCTTCTTCTTTTTTATGTTTGTTACTCTTTTGTAACACCTCTAATCATCTGGCGCTCATGTGACCTTATGCAGTTGCGAGCGCCGTAAAACCTCTACTAAAACTAATCTAATATGTAGCACCCAAAAAAAGTGGGAAGACATGGAATTACACCAAGAGGCTAACCAAGGATCGAGAAAGCTGGAAAGTGTTTGTTCGTGGCCTATACCCTGGCGCAGGGCGAAAAAGGCAATGATGACGACATTATGATTAAGTTCTAGTAGAGGTTTTACGACGCTCGCAATTACATAATAGGTCATATGAGCGCCAGAAGATTAGATGTGCTACAAGAGAGTAACAAACATAAAAAGAAGAAAGGGAGATAAGGACGATAGAAAAGAAGAAACAAACCACACCAGAGCACCTGCGAACCACCCAATATGATTTTTTCGTTCAAATCGAGGCCACTTTTTTCCTAACAAAATGTAGTCTATATGATATAT
>NW_004798280.1:69786-71664 GCF_000002075.1 Aplysia californica | reverse complement strand
GTATTAACATGTTCCCTTGCACAGTAGAATTGTAAACGGACTGATTTATTTTATCAATGTCATGCTCATACTGTGCCGAAACAACAGTAGTGGAACTGCCGCTTTTTCTTTCCCCATCCTTACTATCGACATTTTTCCTCTACTTCTTTTGAATGTTTGTCACTCTCTTGTGAACTGTTTTTTCTGGGGTGCCTTGATAGTCGAATCAGACTTTGTGCTGTTGAGGCTAGAGAGGTGAGCAGAGTAAGCCTGATTCCCAGTTTAGACTTCTCTGTTGACACCCACCCCTTGGCGCTCATATGACTTTATGCATTTGCGAACGCTGTAAAACCTTACTAAAATCTTTTAAACCTCAAACAATTAACGAACTCCAACTGTGCGCCGTCTGTATCTGTTTCTAGCTCTGTGGGTCCTGTGACTCTCCATCTATAGTCTGTTCAAGTGTGCGATGAAGTAAGACTGTACCAGGATGTTTCACACGCTACGTCCACACTGCGGCTCATTTCTAGCGCTGGGCGGCGAGGTTCGCGATTATTGAAAGCTAGGAATCGTAGGAATCGACTCCGAACCCAATTAATTACTATCTAATGATGTGATTTCTTCCGGTGGTTACCTGATTGGCTCCGAACATCTTCAGGATTTAGGATAACCTTGATTTCGGAACACTACGAAATGTCAATTTTTCTTTTTTAAGATAAATTCTAAAAAAGAGAAGATTTTGATGATTAAAGTAACTGGTAACCATTGGTATACGTATAAAGGAGTCGGAACTTTTCTTCCGTAGCATTAATCGTGGGAACTGGTTCCGGAATCGATTCTTCGCCCAGCTCTACTCATTTCACTCTTGTGTTGAGAGTTGAGAGAGAAGCAGTAGGCCTCAGACAAAAACGACGAGCTTCGCTTCGAGAATAAGGATTTGCATTATAATGAACGATATGCTCAGTCAAACATGTAGAAGTGGAAATTTATTTTTTCTAAGCGTAGCGTTCTTTGTGTGCGCGTGTGTGCTGCATTTCGCTGTTTGTTTGCTGGAAACCAAAGACTTGTGATACTGGTGGTTTGATCATTGAGTGCGTGGTTTATCTTGGACTTTAGCAGGCTTTCTGTGAAGAATTAAACAGAGAAGAGACCATCAAACGCACCCTGACTCAAGGGCCCGCGTGTTAACCAACAGGCACACACAGTCGAGCACACACACACACACACAAACACATACACATACACAAACACATACACACACAAACACATACACATACACAAACACACACACAAGCGCACACACACACAGACAGACACACACACACACACACACACACAAGCGCGCGCGCATGACATAAGTTACAAACTACACACTGACGCAAGGTTGGACGGAGAGAACATTCTCTCTGTTTTTCTCTTTGTAAAGCTAATAGAAAACAAGAAGAAACAGTTTCAATTTTTAAAAAACAACAACAACGAGGAACACCCTCCCCCTCAAAACAACAACAACAACAACAACAACAACAACAACAACAACAACAACAACAACAAAAACGAGGAACACCCTCCCCCCAAACAACAACAACAACAACAACAACAACAACAACAACGACAACAACAACAACAACAATAGCAACAACAAAAACGAGGAACACCCTCCCCCCAAACAACAACAACAACAACAACAACAACAACAACAGCAACAGCGACAACAACAACAAGAACGAGGAACACCCTCCCCTTCAAAACAACAACAACAACAACAACAACATCAACAACAACGACGACAACAACAACAACAACAGTGTTGATGATTGCGGTTGCTCCCCTGTGGGTCGGAGAGTGTCGGTTGAGTGTCGGCTGCGTGTCGGCTGAGTGTCGGCTGAGTGTCGGCTGCGT
>NW_004798280.1:66448-69616 GCF_000002075.1 Aplysia californica | reverse complement strand
ATTTACGTAACAGATCTGCGTTGGATATCTTGTCGGGCCAGAAGATTCTGAGGATATGGCGCAAGCTGGTTCTATGAAAGGAAGATAGCTTGACACGGTCATGATCAGTCATCCTCCAACATTCAGATCCCTATAGGAGTGTGGAAAGTACACAGCTGTTATACTGCTTTAACGTAGTCTGTATACTAAACTGTCCTGACTTCCAGATGTTGATCATGCTTCTGTGTACAGATCTTGCCTTGCCGAGTCTGTTCATAGAGTGTGCAGAGCGGATCTGGGAAATACGTGAGGTATTCTCCAAGTCTTGCAGTTGCAGCATTGAAGAGGCAGAGGGCTTTGCACAGGACGGGGGAAGAAAAGGAGGTGGAGGAGGAAGAAATCAAGCAATATCAAGCAAACACACACACACACACACATACTCACACACACACACAAACACACTCACACACACACAGACACAAACACACACACACACACACACTCACACACACATACACACACACACCCACAACCACTCACACACACACACACACACACACACACACACACACACCTATCGGGAAAATCAATTTTTGTGCTATAAATACCTAACATTTGAGCACTTGGGTATGAAGAGAAATGATTGAGGAAAAGGAAAATGAAAAAAAACACCAAAAAAACAACACAAAACAAAACAAAATGATTTTCCTGTTGGTAGTCGATTTCTCTCTCTAAATGATGGGTAGACAATGTTAACCCGGACCACCTAATTATGTCAAACGATTTTTAAGCCAGTTTTGTTTAATCTAAAAAGGGGTTTTAATTTTGAAAAATTAAAACAAAAAGAGTTTCGTTTCTATAGTACCAGAGAGTATTTAATTATATTTTAGTGTCTCTGATAGTAGGCCTACCCTTAAAGTCTTCAGCAGTGATAGGCCCCTAAACGCAGTTACACTTTGCCTGGCAGAAGATAAAACAACATTGTGCACGCAAAAGAAGTTACAAATGCCAGAAAAACAAAACAAGCATAGATCTAGCTGAGAAACTTTCTTCCATCCCCTGTCTTCTACATGATGTAAGTTTGGCCTATGGAACAAACGAACTGGCCTCGCAGCCAGATCTGGCTCAAAGGCCGTAGTTTGTTGACCGTTATTAGATAGACCTAGACCTAGATCTAGATCTAGTTTAATCAGAGAGGGTTTGCTGTAAATTCTCTGGTTTGATTATAATAAAAAAAACAGCGGTCGTTTTCAACGAGCGTTAACTGTGACCACACTTGAAACTCACTCTTTTACAATGTGAATAATCTCCCTTGCACTTACGTTGGCAAAGTTTTTGTTTTTTGTTTATGTTGTATTGGGACCTTTTCCTTCCGCAGTGGATGCAGACCCACAACAAGTCGATCTTGACATTTTTACGTATGACCAGTGGTGAGTAGGCCTATGTGTTACCCGCAACCCCCTCTTTTTTTCAGCTCAATCTTTTCCTCTATTTTACGTTTTTTTTTAACGTTCGCAACCATTGACGACCACCATTCATTCCCCATTCGGTGTGCTGTCTGTTTGAAAGTGTTGAATGTTGTTGTTGGAGGTTTTTTTCTCATTAACTTAGGTTTATAAAAAATAAGGGAGGCGAGTCATCCTTAAACTTTTTAAGTCGATGATATTGATTTGTAAGAGTAGTATCCCGTAGAGTCCACCCAGGCTGGGGACCCCTCTTTTGAAGCGGACTGACTGACTAGCCCTACTCCGACACCGACCGTCGACCACTGTCTTAAAATGGCGGCGCCCATCGTAAACTGAAAGAAGTGAAGTAGTTTATTGATCGTGCGATGAGGCCAAATGATTTCAGGTGAGTGGATTTGGAAAAAAATGGCTTAGGTCAAATGGAATTCGATATTGTATTTTTTTCATTTCTTTTGTTTCAATTAAGATTTTTTCTTACTTTACCTGATTTATGAATAGCAGAGGCTATTACCTGGACTGGTGGCATTTTTTTCTTAGGCTTAGAATCTACATGTAACTAGGCCTAATACAAATTTTGACCTTATATCCACTGTAAATTATTAGTTTATGAGATGTGAGATGCTTTAATACAAACTTTACTACAATAGGCTATGTTGGGTAGTAATATTTCACTTGTTTTTCACAAACTGGGAGGTTTCAGGGAGGCATGCCTTAAAAAAAAATCTGGGGGATTTGTTGAGCATCTTGTGTGTGTGTGTGTGTGTGTGTGTGTGTGTGTGTGTGTGTGTGTGTGTTTTAGTTTTAGTAAAAGAGTTATACCGTTTATATTAAGCACTTGCAACACAGTAAGGTCATATTTATATAGATCTAAGTGCCGAAGATTAGAGAGGTGTTGCAAGAGAGTAACAAATAAAAAAAGGAGGAGAGATCAGGATAGATGATGGGAGAAAGAAGGAGCAAACCACACCAGACTGACCATATAGCACCTGCCAACCACCCACTGTGTGTGTGTTGTATTTTGCTTTTTTGTGGGGGGGGGGAGAAGAAGAAGAAGAAGAAGAAGAAGAAGAAGAGGAAGAGGAAGAAGAGGAAGAAGAGGAAGAAGAAGAAGAACAAAACTCTAGCTGCCACCCCACATCGCTACCTTAGAATGACAAAGTCCTTTCTGACATTTTGTAAGCCGTTTTGAGTTACTACGACCTTGAGGTCTGAAACCAAATTAAATAGTGTATGCTCCGTCTACTAATACAATCGTAAAATTATTCGGAGTCAAAGAAGTGCTTTCGAAAAAAGCGTGACATGCTGTAAAACAATATGTTTGACGTCAAATCCCTTAAAATAAAAGTAGGTACTATGATAATGGTAATGGTATAGGTTTAACGCCCCTATCAACACTATTGGGTTATTTAAGGGGCGGGACCTCCTAGTTTAACGTCCGTCTCCGATAGGACCGAGGTACTATGAGCAGATAGAACTTTGTAATTGTTGTGAAACTCAACATGTTTGACGTCAAATCCCTTACAATACAACTAGGTACTGAACAGATAGAACTTTGTAGTTCTGGAGTAGCGATATGTCATTGTTTTGCGTTTGTCCCACCGCGAGGGGTCAAGAGTCAAGACAGACTGAGGGTTTTCTAAACAAACCGTTAGTCTACGGTGGAGTTGGTCAACTGTTTGCTGAGTGAAACGTGATATCTTTCACTTTCACGTCGCTTCAGCCC
>NW_004798280.1:64945-66348 GCF_000002075.1 Aplysia californica | reverse complement strand
CTGCCTCGTGCAGCAGCGGATACAACAGTGACACTGGTGGGTGAGATGATACCTCTGTCTCTTCTCTGTCTTCTCACAGCACCTCTTTCTTTTAAGGCTGTCTGTCTGTTCTTATGTCTCCTCATATCACCTCTTCCTTTTAAGGCTGTCTGTCTGTTCTTATGTCTCCTCATATCACCTCTTTCTTTTAAGGCTGTCTGTCTGTTCTAATGTCTCTTCATATCACCTCTTTCTTACCAGGCTGTCTGTCTGTTCTAATGTCTCCTCATATCACCTCTTCCCTACCAGGATGTCTGTCTGTTCTAATGTCTCCTCATATCACCTCTTTCCTACCAGGCTGTCTGTCTGTTCTAGTGTCTCCTCAAATCACCTCTTTCCTGCCAGGCTGTCTGTCTGTTCTAATGTCTCCTCATATCACCTCTTTCTTTTAAGGCTGTCTGTCTGTTCTAATGTCTCCTCATATCACCTCTTTCCTACCAGGCTGTCTGTCTGTTCTAGTGTCTCCTCAAATCACCTCTTTCCTGCCAGGCTGTCTGTCTGTTCTAATGTCTCCTCATATCACCTCTTTCTTTTAAGGCTGTCTGTCTGTTCTAATGTCTCTTCATATCACCTCTTTCTTACCAGGCTGTCTGTCTGTTCTAATGTCTCCTCATATCACCTCTTCCCTACCAGGATGTCTGTCTGTTCTAATGTCTCCTCATATCACCTCTTTCCTACCAGGCTGTCTGTCTGTTCTTATGTCTCCTCATATCACCTCTTTCCTACCAGGCTGTCTGTCTGTTCTAATGTCTCCTCATATCACCTCTTTCCTACCAGGCTGTCTGTCTCTTCTTATGTCTCCTCACAGTGGGTGGTTGGCGGCTGCTCTGGTGTGGTTTGCTTCTTCTTTCCCATCAACCATCTACCGTACAGTATTTATCTCTCGTCCTTCTTTTTCGTGTTTGTTTCTCTCTTGTAACATCTCTCATTTTCGGCCCTTTCATGATTTTATTGTGATGCAAGTGCCGTAAAACTCTTACTAAAACTAAACTGCCTCCTCACAGTCACAGCATCTCTTTCCTATCAGGTAGTCTGTCTCTTCTTCTGTCTCCTCAGGACACCTCTTCTCTATCAATATCAGGTAAAGAGTTGAAGTAATAGCAAGGAACTTGGTATGATCGCAGTTAACGACACAGCTCGCTACAGATTGCATGCAGTGCCTTTCCATTTCCTAAAGTGGTGTGCTTATAGGCCCCTACAGGCATAAGCATAATATTATGTATTATGGATGGTTGGTTACAATATTGTTATGGCTTCGCTTGTGACCTTCGCTTCAAGCACTTTTTAGAAAGAAGAATTTTCTACGGACAGAACACTATGGGATTAGACTACATCTTGATGTTTTAAAATTGGAGGTGGGGGGG
>NW_004798280.1:62110-64845 GCF_000002075.1 Aplysia californica | reverse complement strand
GGGGGGTGTTGTGGGCTCATATTGTATTTGAAGGTTTTACAAAATTTTTCATTTTGATTCTTGAAAACGATTGATTTGCGACAATTTAGTAGTCATACTCAAATTGTAAAACAAATAATTTTTGTGATGGGTATGAAGTCGATATTTGTGTAAAACTGATAGAAATGAACAAGAAAAGTGCTAGATCTATATTCTGAATGTAAGACGGGTGTAAAAGTAAAATATTACTTGAAATTTTTTTGGGGACTGTGTTGGATAGTCCAATTTTGGCCCCAACGACACAATTACTGAGCACTATTCGACCCTATATATATCCTTCACTTGGGCTACACCCCTGCCCCATCAAATTCACCACGTACCCTTAATTAATGAAACCTTTTTTAACTAGATCTCGAATTAAATTTCAGAGAAGAATATTTTTTTGGAATCGGAAATGAAGCTGGTGCTTTTAGAGAGAAATACCATCCCTCTTAACCACAAGTGTAAGAACCTGAGCTTTTTCACATGTAATAATTGCACTTTATAATATGTAATCTTTTTATTTTTCAGGAAGCTTGATTTGCTGGATGGTCCTGTGCAGGCAGACGATGGTGATGATCGGGACAGCAAAGTGCTCTTTCCTTGATGCCATCACCTGAGGCTGACAGAATGAAAGACTGTGGCATCGGTGGCCTAGTGGTTAGGCTACCCGGCTCGTAATCGTGAGGTTGCAGGGTCGGGGGTTCGAGTCGGGGGCCCGACGTTGTGTCCTTGGGAAAGGCACTTTACACGAATTTTCCTCACTTCACCCAGGTGGGAATGGGTACCCGGCCATAGACAGCGAAAGATCTTGTCAGTATCTTAGTGTTTTAGCACCTATAAATGGCCACTTGCACTGTATGCTTCCCAGGAAGTTGAGGTTGTTTCGGAATGCTCTCTGGTCTGCTGGGGTAATAGTATAGATTGTGAAGTGCATACCTGCTGTTGAGCGGGGATTTGCGTTATACAAATGATGTCTGTTAAGACTGAGAGAAGATACAGTCGAAATGGATTGTTGAGGAGAAAAATGGTGGCCTTAGACAGTTGGACGTCTTACACACTGTCATTATGATGTCAGAAATATGTAGGGGAGGAAATGAAGAGATGACAGTTTGTACAGGTGGTGGCCGTCTTTTATACAACGTGACTGTTAACTCTTGATAACCCCGAGTGGACGATGGGAACGTCCAGTGAACTGAAACTCGCCCACTCCCCGAGTGGACGGTCCCAGCAACCGATCAGATCGCAGGGCGCATGAAGCATTATTGCTTATACAATCTCTTGACTCTTATGAATCGGAATAGATTTATTTTGACTCGGAAGTGTTAAATAAATTTATAATTTTTCTTCTTATTCACTTTTGACAGTTTTAGCAATTTTATGAATTTTTGCGTGTATCCCCCATTACATGTTTCACGAGATCTGGAAAAAAGTCTGTCAAAACGTGGAAAATAATTCTGGGGTTTAAGAGTTAAATCAGGTCAAACAAGTTGTTCCTCTGACACTGGTGGGTCTGTAGACAAAAATGGCGGTGAGGCTGATCTTTTTCTACTGTGCGATATAATATAATATCCACAGATAGTTCAGTCATGCATTAAGATATTACCACACGTAGAGCCGAGACCAATGGCAAGGCTACCATGCACTTCCAGCTTTGAACATAGCAATAACATTTCAAGCACTTCCTCTTGGTGAGTGACGCAAAATGAGACATGTTGCATTGGTGAATCGGTGGCCAAGTGGTTAGGCTACCGGACTCGTAATCGTGAGGTTGTGGGTTCGGGGGTTCGAGCCCCGGGCCCGACGTTCTGTCCTTGGGAAAGGCACTTCACACGAATTTTCCTCACTTCACCCAGGTGGGAATGGGTACCCGTCCTTAGACAGTGAAAGATCTTGTCAGTATGCTTCCCAAGAAGTTGAGTTTGTTTCAGAATGCTCTCATGTCTGCTGGGGTAATAGTATAGATTGTGAAGCGCATGATGATGGAGCTTGCTGTCGAGCGGGGATTTGCGCTATACAAATGCTATCTATTGTTATTTCCTCAGAATTGCAAAGTTCTATCTGACATTTTTGGATGTTTTGAGTACGTAGACTATGAGGTCAGAAATCCAATCGTGTTCTATCTGTTTTTCAAAATCGTAAGAATATTCGCAGTCGTTATCAAGGTATTCGAAGAATTGCATTCGAAAAAGCTTGACACGTTGTGAAACTCAAAAAGTTTGACGTCAAATTTTTCAAAGTTAGGTATTAATCAAATAGAACTTATTGTAAAATTCTGAGGTAGCGAAGTGGTAGCAGACCGTAGCGACACCAAATCTAGCACTAGCAGTCCCCCCATGCCATCAAGGATGCAAAGTCAGTCCAGTGACTGCTGGCTAGAACTTAGGAAATGCCACAACCCTAGAAGAGGAATAGTTTCAAAATTTAAAATACAAAACAAAAACTGGAAAAATCGTTCCGTCAGGAAAAACAGGGAATGTTTGCCAGTGCAGGTACAATTTTGTTTGGATAAATTCTGTGAGACTCAGTGAAATCACTTAAGGTGAACTAGGTACAGCTGAAATGAAAATTTTTGTTTGGGCTCTAAATTAAGTATACTGGGATTCCCAATAACCAGTATGGGTCAAGAAACAGAAACACACTATCCCTATATGATTTCACTGTTAATTTTTTGAATTTTTAAGATGCAAAGGGTTCGACAGACCAAAATTCGCGCA
>NW_004798280.1:60844-62010 GCF_000002075.1 Aplysia californica | reverse complement strand
CACACACACACACACACGCACATAACACATACACACTCATGCACACACACGCACGCACATACGCTCACATACACACACACCCACACAGAGACACTCACAAACATACACGCACACTCACACACACACAATCACACACACACACACACACACACACACACACATGCGCGCGCGCGCGCGCGCACACACACACACACACTGTGACAGTCCCAACAACAACAACAACAACTTTAAGCCGGACATATGACTTGACATCCGCCCCTGTCTTAGTCTTAGTCTTAATTAGTACCGGTAATCTGATACGCACCCAGAGCCCAGAGCTGGCCTTCCAGTGATGCTTTTGACAGGCAGTCATTGTTGTTGAAACATGGCTGAACGTACGAAGGACGAGAGCTTTGCGACAAAACGGGTTATATCCCAAAAGAACGGGTTGAAAAGGACGTAGAAAAAGGCTAATAAATAATAGAGTCATGTAATATTTCTATTTCGTTAGCGTTTTGCGTCATCATTTTTATTCCACCGTCGTCTAAACGTAAATAAATTCCGTGGGTTTTCTCCGTTTCCAGATTTAGCAATTATTTTAGTAAACGTATCATTGGACATCTTACTATAATAATCGTTCTAAAGTTTCGCTCTATTTAGTTCGTTTTCTCTCTCGTTTTTAATCTAATTGAGAAAAAAAAAAGATAATAAAATTACTGGTCCCCATGACATGATTGGTCGCCGAGTTCTCTGGTGTGGTTTAAAATTACTCTTTCTATCCAACCGAACATCAGCAAACGTTCTTCTTAATTTCTCATCTTTTTCTTTATAACGCTTCTAATCTTCGTCACTTATATCATGTGGCCCATATATGCGTTGCAAGTGTCGTAAAACTTTTACTAAAACTCAAAAGTAAAAATGTCGTGTGACACAATTCATGTTTTCCCATTTAAAGAATAAAGATTCTATTCGTGGCCTGGAGTCTAGCTAAAAGTACCCAGTCAGGGAGAAAGTAGGCGAATGCTGCAGATAAGCTGTTTTGTCATAAAACACTTGGTGTGGTCATGGTGTGTTCTGCCATCACACATCACAAGGACAAAAAAGTGTGAAGAATTATATTATTGCTGAGTGTGTGTATGTGTAGGGGTGGGTTGTACGCAAACACTCCCTTTCTTTCAGCTCATCTC
>NW_004798280.1:59584-60744 GCF_000002075.1 Aplysia californica | reverse complement strand
AACAACAAAAACCCCAACCCAAAACACACACACACACACACACACATACACACGCACACACACACACACACACACACACACATACTTTTTTTTATTTTTTCTCAAACAAAAATCCAAAAGCTTCGTCAAACAGACAAGAGTGGGTGGTTGGCGGGTGCTCTGGTGTGGTTTGCTTCTTCTTTCCTATGAAACGTCTATCATCCTTATCTTCCTCTTCTTCTTTTTTTATATTTATTACTCTCTTGTAACACCTCTAATCTTCTGGCGCTCATATGACCTTATTATGCAGTTGCGAGCGCCGTAAAACCTCTACTAAAACTAAAACAAACAGATAAGAACAAGGCAAACCAACAAGTCAAAATATAGATGAGATAGGAACAGCTGCCCTTCTCTTTCACACTGCAATTAGTTGGAAGACAACGCTGATTGCTTAATTAAGTCTAGCGTCCACCCCCCCCCCCTTCTCCCACTTTGAGCCCACGCATATTTCTCCCCCCCTCTCTCTCTCCCCCCCCTTCTCCCTCCCCCAAAATCCCACCCCGCCTCCCCAACCGCTCTATCTCAGCGCTGCGTTATTTAGATAAGATAAGATAAGATGAGATAAGATCTTTATTGTCCAGATCCTGGCACATTGGTTTGGTGTTTCACCACGTGTACACACACACACACACGCGCGCGCACACACACACGCATGCGCGCGCGCACGCACACTAGCACAAACGCACACACACGTGCACACACACGTAGGCTTACAATCACATGCATAATATAAATGAATAGCAATATAAACAATAATAATCGTAAGCTAGATACACACTCAATGTTATTTTGACGCATGCTCTAAGGTCGTAAGTATACTTAGTGTTATTTCATTTCATTGTCCATGGTCATAACGCCCCGTCAAAACCGTTCGCCACTATTATGTTATGTCGTAGGCCAGTACTAACTGGGATTTCCTTCTCACCCCCCCCAAAAAAAAAAAACAAACACACCCCACTTCTTCTTCTACCTCCTCACGCCTCACACACCCTACTCCTTTCCACCCTCGCCCTCACCCTCGTTTTCTTGAGCACAGTGTCCTTGTTTCAGCTCTTGACAAACTACTCGAGCTGACTTAAGTAATTTTTTTAAGTATTACTCTCTCTCTCTCTCTCTCTCTC
>NW_004798280.1:56403-59484 GCF_000002075.1 Aplysia californica | reverse complement strand
ATTACCACACAATGTTAAAATACATGGCATATGTGAGCACTTTATAGATGTTTTGGACACTTGAAAATATTTTCAATCGATAAAGCAGATGTTGCTCTACTAAAATAGTCCAAAATCGAAAAATCGGTTTTGGATACCAAAATCGACTTTTTAGGCTGCCGTGGTGTACCTTAAGTAGGCCTGCAGAGAACCAAACCGAAGGTCTGGCACATGTGAGGAGAGGCAAGAAACAAGGACAGGAAGGGAAGTGATTCACACACATCTATAGACTACAACATGAAATTTTTGTATGAGTGGGGTTCACGTGCTAGTTTGTGTTTCTTTCTGCTTTTCGGCCCTAACGTGGCAGCATTTTTTTCACTCTCTACTCAAGACTCATCGAAGGCTTCACTGTATGAATAAACAGGCTGTGGTGAAGGAGGAGGCAAGAACTACTAGAAACAACCAATGATTGTCACACGTCGTTGGCCTTGTGGCTAGGCTCTCAGACTCGCGACCCTGTCATCGTGAGTTTGAAACCCATCAGGGGCCCGACGTTGTGTCTTTGGGAGAAGGCACTTGACAGACACAAATGTTCCTCACTTCACCCCGGTTGGAATGGGTACCCAGCTGTAGACAGTGAAAAATCTTGTCAGATTGTTTAAATGTTTAAGTGCTTGATCAGCTGCTTGAACTTTTTTACTTCCTGCATTTCTGAAAATGTTTTTGAGTGTTCTAGGATCTGCTGGGGTTATAATTTAGATTGTGGTCATAAAAGGCATCATAGTATTCATAGCGCCTATTATTGTCGAGCGGTGATATTGGCTGTATACAGATTTTTATGTATTATACAAATATTGAGACATCAAACAAAGTATCAAGGAACTCCGCAAATTTTCTCCGACGAGATTCCCATGACTCTCGTAAAGACAACAGACAGAAACAGATCATTGATAGCTCGGTTATTGGAATAAAGATATCAAGGTGCATCCCACAATACAATGTTCTGTTTCGTTATTTTTGTTCTAGTTTTTTATTGAAAGACAAGGAGTGGCCAAGTAATAGTCTAATTTGGTCACTCTGTTCGTTCTTTAGTTTCCTCAAAATTTGGAAAATTGACTTAAAAGCGAATGTGTGATTGGTTGTGGTTTGCTCTTAGAATTCTTCCCTATCAGATTTTTATCATACTGAATTCTCCCCTCTTTTTCTTAATATGTTCCTTTTTCGTAACACCTCTAATCTATGGTACTTGTATGACTTAATTGTGTTGCAAGAGTTATAAAACTGTTAGTAAAACTTATGACTTAAAACTTGACTTAAGCTTTCGTGGAATGACTCTGACGTTTTATGTGTCACGACGGGGTGGAATCGACGCTCGTCAATTTTTTGGCATATATTATGGAGTTATTAGTGTCATCTTAAAGCCTTTCCATTTGCCTTGCTTTTGATGAAAACAATACTCATTATCTTGGATACAAGTCGAGATATAAATTACGATTGAAGGAGGTGGGGTCTCCTGGTTTCAGAGGAAAAATTAGCGAGAAAATGGCTGCCAAAGTTTAGTTATTTTCCTTTAATTTAGAGCCCATGAAAATTTACATCTTTTAAGCATTTAATCAACGTTTTTAATTAAAATCCACACTGAAATGTGTTTTTAATAGGCATAACAGGTGTTGAGCCGAAATACAAAAATTCGATAAAAATTTCCAAACCTGCGGAAAAGTGCCAGTTTCTTCACTTTCATTACTTTGACGAGCCTTTGATTTCACCACGCTGCCTCACACATATATAATATACAATAGACATATTGCATATTTATATATATATATATATATATATATAAAAATATATAATACAATGCAGACTCTCTATTACGACCTTCGATATTTAACGACATCCTCTGTATAGCAACATGGTGCCCATATATATATATATATATATATATATATATATATATATATATATATATATATATATATATCATAAATAATTTTTGGTTGCCTCTCTCTAACGATATTTTTTCCTGGTCCAGACGATGTCGTTATAGAGAGGCTGCATTGTATATTAAATATATAACAATGTTTGTCGACAGGCAGCTGAGTCTGTGCCAGAACGACAGGCAGCAGCAGGTACAGCGCAGCCATCACTACCTGAGAGAGCCCGTCCACTTCCCGCCCACCTTCCATCAGCTGCTGCCCCGGACATCGTATGAGGTAGCATCTTCTTTTTTATTGTTGTTCTTTTCTAAATAATAATAATAATAATAATAATGATAATAATAATAATAATAATAATAAAGTACACTTTTATTTGTCCCAGAAGGGCACTTTGTTTTACAATGGCAAACATACATAGATACAGAAATACTTAATTATAAATACATACATGCATAAATATATGCATAAATACACACGTCTTTTCTTTCATTTACTTATTTTTACTGTCTATCTTGGGATTGTTGCCACAGCTGAAAAATCTGCGCATTGATCTAGTAAACTGACTTATGATTTTAATCAGGAAATCACTGTCAAAAAGGAACTTCTTTTTACAAATTTGTCTAGATCTAGAGAAAGTGTCAGTGCGATGATTTTATGGCTACGAGAGCGTGATAGGGCTGCAGTGAAAGAAATACTACCGGTACTAAAATCAAGAATGATTCGAAGTGGTGTTGCTTGTTTGTGACATTCGGCATTCAAACGTGAAAATGAAGGAAACTTAGGATATACCCTGGGTAACCCTATACTCTATCGTCAAGGTACATGTCAATTCATTATTCCCAGCTTTGCCTTCTGTCAATTGTGCGATGACAAATTGATTGGATTATAGATTATAGTGACTAGCAATGGCAAGAGGAACCTGCCTTAAAACATTGCCAGCAATGGAAAGATTTATAGGCAGAGAAATCAAACAAGACAAAATCTTGGTGAAAAAAATCGGTGTTATGGGTTGTTGGCAATCTCTACAAACAAACAGGCTCCCAAATGCCATTTGGGGTCGGTGGCCTAGTGGTTAGGCTCTCGGACTCGCAACCGTAAGGTCGTGGGTTCGAATCCCGTCAAGGGCCCGACGTTGTGTCCTTGGGAAAGGCACTTTACACGAATT
>NW_004798280.1:44415-55350 GCF_000002075.1 Aplysia californica | reverse complement strand
ACATGCAGCTATTACCGAATGGCATCATGCAGAAGAGTTAACGCTCAGATGCTACTGGATCGCTAACAACAACAACAACAACATCTTATCTTATGTTTTCCTGTTTTGTCTTATCTTATCTCATCTCATCTTATCTCATCTCATCTTATCTCATCTCATCTTATTTCATCTCATCTCATCTCATCTCATCTTATCTCATCTCATCTTATCTCATCTCATCTTATTTCATCTCATCTTATCTCATCTCATCTTATTTCATCTCATCTTATCTCATCTCATCTTATCTCATCTCATCTTATCTCATCTCATCTCATCTCATCTCATCTCATCTCATCTCATCTTATCTCATCTCATCTTATCTCATCTTATCTCATCTTATCTTTTCTTATCTTTTCTCATCTTATCTTATCTTATGTTGTCTTGTCTTATCTTGTCTTATCCAGCTGTGTATGTTTTCTCTCTTCCCAGAGACAGAGGTCAGAGGTCGGAGTCATAGACAGGGACAAGAAAGGGCCCAACACCCTCCTCTCCCTCAAGAGCCAGGTACCCAAACCCGGTGACCCGGCAGGCAGACGGAGAAGTTCCCTCCTCTCCGAGAGCAGACATACAGGTAGGTGCCACGCATCACCCACACATTACACACATACACACTCACACACTCACCTTCACATACACACACTCACATTACACATACACATACACACGCACTCACACACTCACCTTCACATACACACACTCACATTACACATACACACACTCACACACTCACCTTCACATACACACACACACACACATGCACACGCACTCATTCACACACACCCACACACATACATACATACACACACACACACGTACACGGACACACATTCACACACACATGCACGCACACTCCACACATGCTCATACACATGTTTGCAGCGATGCGCACACACACACATGCTCGCACACATGCATGCTCACACACACACACACACACACACACACACACACACACACACACACACACACACACACACACACACACACACACACACACACACACACACACACACACAAACGCACACACACCCGAAGATCTTAGTTCGAATCCCCAATGGGGCGTTCTTATCCTTTGACATTTTCACCCAATAATCAAGACACTAAACAGACTCAAAGAGCACTGTACATTTAGGTAATGTATTTAAAAATTCTGTACTAAAACATGGACCATCATCATAAAGTGCCAGATCTGAAGCAGACATCCGTGATCATGGTTTGCCTTTCATTTCTTCGCCGGATGCTCAAAAAAAAAATAACGCCCAACTATTTCGACTGCTCCATGTACGGCTCTGTCGTACGTCACTTTTCAAAATGGTGTACGTATAGCGGAGATTTACATGGTGCTGTGGATATTGTCCTCGTCCTTCCTTGTCGTCCATCTGTTCTGGTTCTCTAAGTAACAGTTGCTATTGGTCTTCCCCTGCCTCTTTTGCCTCCCCTGCTTTTCAAACAAGAGCAAGATGTTCCAGACCTTTATGACGATATCTGTGTGTCCCAGAAACTGCATTTGTCGCATCTGAATTTTTTTTTCTTGTGTGAACGATCTACGCGGGCTTCATAAGTGCTACCTCATTTGATTTCTTTGCTTTCCATAAATTTTCAACAGTCAATGAAGAAACCATTTTTGTGTGTGTATGCGTGTGGGGTGTTTCCATTTCATTTTCACTGTCTTCCATGAAACTGTCACCAGTCTCCGAAGAAACCGTAGTTTTTGTTTCTTTTGTTTTATTTTCACTGTCTTGCACGAAATTATCGACAAGTCTCCGAAGAAACCACATGTTTGTGCCTCCTGTTTTATTTCCACTGTCTCTGGTAATTGTCCACCTTTCATAGCCCGCACTGGTGCAGAAAGGCAGACTTGCCTACTTTAAAATTTAAAAATCAGTAACATTGCAGAAGAGTTAACGCTCAGATGTTACTGGATCGCTAACAACTTGCGTGTCAAATGATAAAATTCTATAACATAGTAGGCCTATTTACCTTATGGAAGACTAAGCATAGCTAACTGACTTGCTTTTCATCGGTTGCACGTAAACTTCAAATGACGAGATCTATCGCCGTTGTGACTTGCGAAATCCTAGTGCGATAGGCTATTATTAGGGGCTTTAGGGCTTATCATTCGCACCACCTTTTGCTTTGTTTTCATTTTCAACATCACCCTTTTCTTCTGGCCTTTGACAAGGGCGTAGTCACTGAAAATATTTGACTTTAACGAAAAACAAACCAAAGACTATTGACCTCCTGACACAATCGTGACCCGGTGAGCTTCCCGTAAACCCAGCGGCATAGTTGCAGGCAGCATGCTTGTTGCTTCAACGAGCCTTATAGGTCAATGATCAATTGCACTCATTAGCTGCGTTTACGCAGGATTAAGACATTTAACCGGGTTCCAAGTTGTGTTCCCCAGCTATTATTTTTTCATTTTTCTTTTTTTTTCTTTTTTTTTAATGGATGAAGTTTTCCGTAACATATTTCAGCTTTCTGTAACTCCAATATTATTTTCCCGTTACAGTTATGGATTATCCGTAACAGTAGGCAAGTCTGCAGAAAGGTTGACCAAGCATAGCCTTTTATCTCATTACCTGCAATCAGCAGATTCCTGTCTTTGATATGTGTACGATTGCTGCTGATCAGACGTGTATCTTCTTTGTCTTAGAGAGTTAGTACTCTTGTTTTAGTTGTCATGGAGATGGGTTGTTGTTTTTTGTTTTTAAAGATTGGTCTCATTTTGTTGAAACTGTTCGTAGGCACCTAAGCTATTGCAATTAGTTTTATTTCTGGGAAATGTTTGGGATGGGATGTAATTCTACTTTAAACTTCTCCTCTTTCATCCACTGCTGTCGTTGAGTGTCATGGGGGGGATGCAGTTTTCTCTGGTAGGCCGACTCTAAAGCTCTTTCAATAGAGATATAGTAGTTTGCAGTTTTCTCTGGTAGGCCGACTCTAAAGCTCTTTCAATAGAGATATAGTAGTTTGCAGTTTTCTCTGGTAGGCCAACTCCAAAGCTCTTTCAATAGAGATATTGTAGTTTGCAGTTTTCTCTGGTAGGCCGACTCTAAAGCTCTTTCAATAGAGATATTGTAGTTTCTCGGGGTTCCCTTGACCTCCCACTCAATCCATCCTTTAGCATGACCTATCTCTTCCAGTGAGCCTTGAGTGAGTTCTTCGTGTTATGTCTCACCACAAGGTCGGCTAACTAGGTGGTTTGCTTTTCTGAACAGGTGGCCAAACCGTTCTGTTCTTTGTTTTTCTGTGAGATGAAGGTAGTCCTCCATGCCAAGAGCTGCTCTTATATGTGAGGCAGCGCGATGGAATCAGGCTCTCGTCAAAATAATCAAAGTGAAGAAACTTGCATTTTTCCGCAGGTTTGTGAATTTGTATCAAATTTTTTTTTTTTTTGGCTCAACACCTTTCATGCCCATTAAAGAACTCATTTCCATGTGGATTTTTCTGAAAAACAATTAAAGGCACAAAAAATGTTAATTTTCAGTTATCACGGGCACTTAAGCTAAGGAAATAACTAATCTTTGACGGCCATTTTCTCACTTATTTTACCTCTGAAAACAGGAGATCCCCACCTCCTTTATGCGCAAATATATCGACATGTATTCAAGATACATTTATATTTTTTCCACCCAAATAAAAACAAATGAACATGCTTTAAGATGATACCAATAACTCTACATGCCCAAAAATTGATGAGAGCCTGATTCTGCCACGCTGCCTCACATATGATCTTACTGTCTCTCCTCTTGTGATGTTTAGGGTTTGCCTCCTGTGTTATTTTGTCCTTAAAAGTGAACCCATAATGACTGGCCTAGCAAGCAGATGGATGAGAAATTTTGCTACGAAAGACACAAAGAGACTGATTATCCTAGATATTTAAACTATTTCTTCTTCTTCTTCCTCGTTTTCGAATTTAAACTATTGAACTAGTGTGATCTTCCCACTTTAATTTATGAGGTTAGATATGGGAATTACTGCTTTTTTTTTATATTACTAACCATGCATTCTGTTGTTTTTTTTTTGTTTCTTTTTTTTCCCCTTAAAAGATTACTCTTTACGTTTACTTTCCGTTATATTCATATCTGGAGGAGAATTGAAGGTTCTATTCTGAATGTGTTTTTGATAAGTTTTATCAGTATAATGAGCTTTTTTTTACCTAAAAAAAATTATTTTAGAAAAATTTATTATTTTTCTAACCATGTTATGGTAATCTGCGGTTCATATAATGCAAATGCTTCAAGATTTCCGTCCCCTTTCAGGAGGCATAAGACGAGAGAGTAAAGCCAAACAGCACATTTACCAAATGCTTGCTGGCGCTGTGGCTGCTCCTCTTACTTCGTTATCGGATGAGGAGGAGGAGGAGGAGGAGGATAGGGAGGAATCGTTGGCAGAACATACCTCACTCTCTTCTCCCCCCACCCTGCCGCAGTTATGAGCTGCTGGCCTAACGAGATGCGGACGGATGGTAGTTGAAGCCAGGAGAGAGTGAGGGAGTGTGTGTGTGTGTGTGTGTGTGTGTGTGTGTGAGGGAGGGAGGGACTGTGTGTGTGTGTTTGAGTGAGTGAATGTATGTTTGTGTGTGAGAGAGAGAAAGAGAGAGAAAAAGAGAGAGAGAGAGAGAGAGAGAGGGAGAGAGGATCAGAGAGCAGAATGGGGGGGGGGGGGAGGATGAGGAAAAGATATAGAGACTCAAAAATACAGAGACAGGCAGACAGAGTGAAAGCGAGAAAATAGAGGAAAGGAGGGGGGATATAAGAAGGGACGCAGAAAGAGAGAGGGAAAGAGAGAATCAGACAAACAGAGAGGAAGAGATATAGAGACACAGAAAGACAGACAGACAGACAAACAGACAGAGAACTATTTATAGACACAGAAAGAGATACAGACAGACAGAGAGAGAATTATTTATAGACTTAGAAAGAGAGACAGGCAGACAGACAGAATTATTTATAGACACAGAAAGAGAGACAGACAGACAGACAGACAGAGAACTATTTATAGACACAGAAAGAGAGACAGACAGAGTAGAATTGGTGATGAGAGAAAGAGAAGGAAATGAAAAGGGAGATGGAGTTCTAATGCAGGTCCAGAACAGATGTTTGTTTAGCCTGGTTTTTTGTTGTTGTGAATTGATAATTATTTATGACGTCATATTGTCATTGTTTGAAGGAAGGAGTGTTCCTTTTCATGTAAAGGGATTTTTTTGTATATGTGAGATGTGCTGACAAAATGAGTTACTTCTCACGATCCAAGAATGGAGATATCGGCTGAAAATCGACACTGGGGTCAGATTTACAGATTTTCAATTGATGCCATTTTGTTCAAGTTTACTGTGTCTTTTACTATTCCATGCTCACAAATTGTACAAACTTCACCTATCAAGTTGATGTATCAATTTCCATAATGCTCAAATCCGAGAAGTAACTCATTTTGTCAGCACACCTCACATATATACCTGTGTGTGCCTAAAAAAAGGTACCAAAAGTCGGATTTTGACCACATTGAGTATAGGGTTGTACCTTATAGAAAATTCAATGCTGGACATAGGGGTCTTTGAGTTTTGTAGATATCTCAAGTAGTTTTTGAGATATTGCACACATTTTGCGAGGTAAGGTATAGAAATATAATTTGGAGAAAATGAGCTTTTAAGTTTAACAAACGTGAGAACACTTACAAACTTTAAAAAACCCGACTTAGTTTGTATTTATTCATGGAAAATTCATTTCCAATTTGGCATTCAGTTGATATCTATATCATGAATGGAATTCAATGTTAAAACATAGCAGGGAAGAGAAAACATGCTTCAAGTTCAAGAGTAAATTTTCACAACCTTTTAAAAGAAGTTTTCATTATTTACTTTTATTATACCCTACCCTCAAAATGATTCAAAATAAAATATTTAGAAGTCAAATCAATGGAAACCCTTTAAGCACATTGTAAAAAATTAGTGGATCTATCATTTCTTTTACAGAAACACATTTTGGTCAAAAAAGAGATTTTTGTCATTATCAGCCTGTTGCTTGAAACAGTCTGGAGCAACTTTTAGTACCTTTCTCTAGGCGCACATAAAAGCCCAAAGGGCTGAACAAAGAGGGGGGGGAAAGGATGTGAGTGAGTTTGAGATGCTGGAGATACAGAGCAGTAGGGTAAGGAGAAGAGAGGGTGAGAGAGAGATGGAGGATGAAGAGTGGCAGGATTAAATGGAAGTGGATGAGAGAAACGGACGAAGAAAATACGGAAAAAGTAGAAGTGAAAGAGAGAGAGGCGTGGCGTAATAAGAAGATAAAGAGAAATAAAGGAAGGGAGAGAGATATATAAAGGAAGAGACAGAGAAAGGGGGAGAGAAAGGGAGAGGGAATGAGAGAGAGAGAGAGAGAGAGAGAGAGAGAGAAAGAGACTGTGCTTGTGTGTGTGTGTGTCAGTGAGAGAGAGAGAGAGAGAGAGAGATTCTTGCAGAGGTCATATTTACTTGCCATGATGAATGGTACAGTAGTGAAGTGGACACATTATTTGAGAGAGAAAGAGACTGCATGTGTGTGTGTCAGCGAGAGAAATAGAGATTCCTGCAGAGGTCATATTTACTTGCTATGAATGATGAATGGTACAGTAGTCAAGTGGACACCTTATGAGAGAGAGAGAGAGAGAGATTCTTGCAGAGGTCCTATTTACTTGCCATGATGAATGGTACAGTAGTCAAGTGGACACATTATGTTGTTTATCCACTGCCTAGTGTACGGCTTCACCATGTGCCGCTATGGAAAGTGACGTGTGACATTATGGAAAGTAGATATGACATTATGGAAAGTGACATATGAACGTATGACATTATGGAAAGTGACGTATGACATATGACATTATGGAAAGTGACGTAGGACATATGACATTATGGAAAGTGACGTATGACATATGACACTATGGAAAGTGACGTATGACATATGACATTATGGAAAGTGACGTATGACATTATGGAAAGTGACATATGAACGTATGACACTATGGAAAGTGACGTATGACATATGACATTATGGAAAGTGACGTATGACATTATGGAAAGTGACATATGAACGTATGACACTATGGAAAGTGATGTATGACGTATGACATTATGGAAAGTGGCATATGACATATGACATTATGGAAAGTGACGTATGACATATGACATTATGGAAAGTGACATATGACATATGACATTATGGAAAGTGACGTATGAACGTATGACATTATGGAAAGTGACGTATGACATTATGGAAAGTGACATATGAACGTATGACATTATGGAAAGTGACGTATGACATATGACATTATGGAAAGTGACGTATGACATATGACATTATGGAAAGTGACGTATGACATATGACATATGGAAAGTGACGTATGACATATGACATTATGGAAAGTGACATGTGACATATGACATTATGGAAAGTGGCGTATGGAAAGTGACGTGCGGCGGTTTGGCACTGAGTAGTCCATATGATGTACAAAAGAAAAAGTGTTTATGGGAAGATTTTTTCCTCTAGTGAGAGATGAAGAAAAATGAATTGAACATAAAATGAGATGCACTTTTCTCATTTCATTCCATGTATATATATATATATATATATATATATATTGTATATATATTATATCAATATTATATACAAGAGGGAGAATGTGATATGTTGATGTGATGTATATTTTGTGTTGCAGAACCTTATGTTTTTTTTACCAATGGAAGACCATTAAAGTATACAAGTACATTATCTAGTCTACCGTATTTTATCTTATCATAACTGTGGCTTCTTGAAGGAGGCATTGCGCTGCCAAGAGCGAAATACTCGCAGCTAAAGGGGTTTGAAAACAACATCTTATCTCATCTCATCTTATCTTGTAGAGGCCTGCTTGTGGGTAGTTGGCGGGTGCTGTGGTGTGGTTTGCTCCTTGTTTCCTATAAAAAATCTTATCGTCTCTATGTACCCTCCTCATTTTTTATGTTTGTTACTCTCTTGTAACACCTCTAATCTTCCCCAAAAGGAGGACATTTCTCGTTCCAGCACAGTAGAATTGTAAATGGGCTGATTCATGTCACGCTCACAACTGTGCCAGATCTACAACAGGGAACTGCTGCTTTTTCTTTCCTAATCCTTATTATTGTCATTTTCCTCTACTTCTTTTATATGTTTGTCACACTCTTGTGACCTGATATTTCCAAGGTGCCTTGATAGTCGAAGCAGACCTTGTGCTGTTGAAGCTAGAGAGGTGAGCAGAGTAAGTCTGATTCCCTGTAAAGACTTCTCTGTTGACACCCACCCCTTGGCGCTCATATGACCTTATGCAGTTGCGAGCGCCGTAAAACCCTCTACTAGAATTTTTTTTTAAAATCTAATCTTCGGCACTTATATGACCTTATTGTGTTGCAAGTGCTGTAAAACTCTTACTAAATCTAGAACAGAGGCCTGCTTTTAGTATTACTCCATACCTGTTTAGATCGAGGTGCCCAGCCCTTTGACAATTTTCGGTGATGATGTTGATGGGTTAGTGTGAGGGTTAGTGTGTTTAGAACAGCCGGGAGCAGAATCGATTCCGGAACCGATTCCCGCGGCTAGTGCTACAGAAGAAAAGTTCGCATTCTTTTTTGCGTAAACGATTACCAATCGTGAGGCGTGCTGACAAAATGAGTTACTTCTCAGATTTGAGCATTATGGAAATTGATACATCAACTTGATAGGTGAAGTTTGTACAATTTGTGAGCATGGAATAGTAAAAGACACAGTAAACTTGAACAAAATGGCATCAATTGATAATCTATAAATCTGACCCCAGTGTCGATTTTCAGCCGATATCTCCATTCTTGGGTCGTGAGAAGTAACTCATTTTTTCAGCACATCTCACAATTACTATATTATTTTATTTATTAAAATCTTCTCCTTTTTAAAAAAAAAAAATTTTGAAAAGGAAAATGTTTGTGTCTCGCCATGTTTCGTAGATGTTGTCCTGGGTCCTGAAGCTGCTTGAAACCGACCACGTAACCGAAACTGGCGAGGTGTTGGATTCATCTGAAGTAAAAATTATTGCTAATCGGCGGAAGTAATCATGTAATTGTTTAGAGGTCAGAACCACTGGAAAAAATCATGGACACCTGGAAGAAATCTCTACAGTGGAAAGTTACTGGGTTCGGACTCGATTAGTTCGGTTCCTAGTTTGCAATAATCGGGAACTGCCCGCCACTAGTGTTTCTTCTCCTCCCCCTCCTCCTCCTCCTCCTCCTCCTCCTCCCCCCTCATCCTCAACCTCCTCCTCACCCCTCCTCCTCACCTCCCCCTTCTGCTCCTCCCCCTCCCCCTCCCCCTCCTCCCCCTTCTGCTTCTCCTCCTCCTCCTCCCCCCCTCCTCCTCCTCCTTCGTTGGGGCAACTGTGGGGGCACCACTACATCTGAAAACCAGCTCTCGCCGTTCATTTTTGTCTTCAGCTTTCCTCAGATTGTCACCCGTCATCTTTCCTGTCCACTCAGTTATGTTGTCCTCCCATCTCCTTCTCTGCCTGCTTCTCTTTCTCTTTCCTTGTACGGTTCCTTGCAGGATCGTTTTGGCAAGGCCTGTGGATCTTGTGACAAGTGACATGCCCATACCTTTACTAGTGTTTAGCAGCATGTACAGGGTTTTGTAATCTCAAAGTTTTTTTTTTGGTGGGTGGTTGGAGCTGCAGGGTACCATTGGTAGGTCCTACTTCATTACTCTGTCCCCCTGGTTTTATGCACCCCGCATAATTTAGCAAAATTTGATCATTTTTTGCATAATTTCTGATTATTTTTTCTTTATCATTCTTTATTAAAATTAACAGAATCGCATAATTTCACATTTTTGGCCTCATTTTGCATAATTTCAGAATTTTTCTTGCATAAAACGACGGGGACAGATTACTTCCCTCTGTCGTTTCCGTGTGTCTGTCTTACTTTTCCCCCAGCACTAAATCACCTTTATTTTGTCCATCTATGCTTTTGTTTACTCCAACAAACTAACAAACAAACAAACAAACGAACGATGTTTGTAGTGGCGTTTGTGGGGTAGCAGAAGCAGTCGCGTACGGGAGGTGGGTCGTTTGTGGGTGCTCTTGTGTGGTTTTCTGCTTCTTTCCTATCAAATATCTATCGTTTGTATTTCCCCTCCTTCTTTTTTTTTGTGTTTGTTACTATCCTGTAACCCCTCTAATCTTCGGCACTTATATGACCTTATTGTATTGCAAGTGCTGTAAAACGCTTACTAAAACAAAAAAAGAAGGCATAAAAGTTTGTGAGAATCAGTGTGAAGGGTTCGGAGTCAGGCTGCTTGGCCAGTGCTCACACGCCATCGTAACCAACCGCTTGGTGAGAGTCTTGTCTTTTTGCTTTGGAAAAGTTGGCCCCTATTATTATATTGTCGCTTTTAACCCTATCTAGAGCCCTGGGGTCATTTTGTACCTCCGGAATTGTATTCTTCGCATTTAAGAAAGCTTCTAGTACAAAAAGTAGGAAGATCTCTTTGAAACTTTCAGTAGTTCTCAAAAAATCATTTTGACAGACTACGATGCAAAGCGGACGGATCAGATTAACGAGTAAATTTCCTCTTTAGAAAGTGGTGGCACAGAGTTCCCCACGTCGTATGGATACGATAGTAAAACACGACGTACGGATAGGTTTGGCAACAATCAACGCTGGATATGGGTCAGTGACGAGGATACCGGCTCGGTCAGTGACGAGGATACCGGATATGGGTCAGTGACGAGGATACCGGCTCGGTCAGTGATCAACTTGCCCAGTGGGATAAAAAAATAAGTCTTTAATTCCAGCGGGTCCTTCTGCTCCAATTTCATTGCCGAACAACAGGCTATCACCAACACAGCAAACTGCATCAACTACTTGTTTGACACTAACCC
>NW_004798280.1:42788-44315 GCF_000002075.1 Aplysia californica | reverse complement strand
GAAAGCTTCTAGTACAAAAAGTAGGAAGATCTCTTTGAAACTTTCAGTAGTTCTCAAAAAATCATTTTGACAGACTACGATGCAAAGCGGACGGATCAGATTAACGAGTAAATTTCCTCTTTAGAAAGTGGTGGCACAGAGTTCCCCACGTCGTATGGATACGATAGTAAAACACGACGTACGGATAGGTTTGGCAACAATCAACGCTGGATATGGGTCAGTGACGAGGATACCGGCTCGGTCAGTGACGAGGATACCGGATATGGGTCAGTGACGAGGATACCGGCTCGGTCAGTGATCAACTTGCCCAGTGGGATAAAAAAATAAGTCTTTAATTCCAGCGGGTCCTTCTGCTCCAATTTCATTGCCGAACAACAGGCTATCACCAACACAGCAAACTGCATCAACTACTTGTTTGACACTAACCCACTTGCTACCACAGACATTGTTATATTTACAGACAGCCTTTCAACACTAGAGACACTTGAGAGTGGGACTGATGTGAACAAAGATATATTGCACTTGATTTGGAGTCTACATAATTTGATAAGTAGGTACCACGTCAGAGTAGTCCTACAATGGATTCCTGCCCACACTGGGATACCGGGAAATGAAAGAGCTGATGCTCTGGCACAGAAAGAAGCTAGTCTCCATCAGCCTGATATTCCTACGAATTACACCACACCACCTGCTGCCAAATGATCAGTCCCCGTAGGATTATGCGATTGTGCGGCCGCGTTTTTTCGCGTAATTCTGCAACATTTGCATAATTTTGGATTCCCCGCGTTTTTTCACGTTTTTGTCCTTTTTTTTCACAAAACAATTAATTAACGCCTCGCCATGTGACTACAGGGAAATAATCACCGTAAGAAGTCTCATTTAAGTGAACAGTTGGTTATTTTCCTTGTTAGAAGATCTTCACGGGTTGGGATTTTGTTCCTTGAGCATGTTCAATCCACCAAAAGTTGTCTGCTGATGGTTCATGTTTGACAGGTGTCCCTGGTTTTAGTAATGTGCCAGCATCAGAGGTCCAGATTTTTAATATTTTTTTTTGACCTTTTTCTTTCCTCTGCTTTATAGATCTAGATCTAGATCTACAGCTGTAAGTTACAGAGATTATATTTTTTGGGGTTTTTTTATTACTGATACTGATATGTTCTGTAAAAAAAATTTTCTGTACATAAAACATGAAAATCATGAAAATTCGTGTTGAAAAAGTGCAAAACATGTCGCAAATGGTGTTACGGTAACTTGCATAATTTTTGCCTAATTTGGCTTTTTTGTGTGCATAATTTGGCCATTTAAATTTGCATAATTCTACGGGACAGCAAATGATCAAGTCAAACCTCAAGGAAGACTGGATGAATTATTGGGCCACAGGTACGACAGGAAAGATAATGTATGGCCACATGAATAAACCACTGGTCAAAGATCCAATCAATGATTTGAGGAGGGGAGATCAATCCATAATCTTCCAACTTAGAACACAACATGTACTCCTCAACCGACATCTCAACCGAATTGGAG
>NW_004798280.1:39832-42182 GCF_000002075.1 Aplysia californica | reverse complement strand
GATAGATAGATAGATAGATAGATAGATAGATAGATAGATAGAGAGAGAGAGAGAGAGATAGATAGATAGATAGATAGATAAATGGAGTGAATCGTGTAATGCTGTCAAATACTATACTCTGCATGTTTCCTGTACTTATGTATGCATACAAGGCCCGCATAAGATACATAACAAGATTCTGTAGATTAACCAGACATCTATGTTCCAATGCTTATTTTCCGAGCACACGTTGAAATACGAACAAACTCACACACGCTCGCACACACACACGAGAGAGAGAGAGAGAGAGAGAGAGAGAGAGAGAGAGAGAGAGAGAGAGAGAGAGAGAGAGAGAGAGAGAGAGAGAGAGAGAGATGCATTCAAGTGAGCAAATTGGAGAACGGTTGAGTCATTGACAGCCTCGTTTTAGGTTACCGCGACCCTCTCAACTTCATCACTTTTGTGCACCAGTTCTAAAAGCTGCCCCAGTGCGCCAAATTTGCAAATCATGTTATATGTAATCCTGCCTGTGCACCTGTGCAAAACCTCTGTTCATTAACACGTCATTATTTATCATGCATGTTAGCGGTCACCGTAGTTTTAATGTCAATGCCAGGGAAAAATGGATGGTGTTATGCTCTAACCGTGTATGGTTTTCGGGCATCATATGTCTTCAAAACGTTCAGTTTCAGCAAGAACCCCTTTTGATCTAATTGATGAGGGTTTAGCTTTTTTTAGTAAGAGTTTTACGGCACTTGCAATGTAACACAATATAGGTAATTGAAGTGCGAAGGTTAGAGGTGTTATGCACAGAGTGATTTTTATTCCCCTCAAATGAATTTTGGTTTTTAAAAGTTGGCGGATATGGATAATTGGACCGATGTTTTTGGTGATGTTGTGGTCTGGCGCTATCACGCGCACGCAGGAGACACGGGTTCCATTCCGAAGTTGGGATATTGTTTTTGAGTATTTCAGTCTTTCCACTGGGATGATTTATCCCTCTCACTCAGCCTGGGTTGAGAGCTAGGCCTACAGTGGGGCCTGCTTAACCCTATCCGTACGTTATGTTTTACTATCGTATTCATACGACGTGTGGAACTCTGTGCCACCACTTAACCCTATCCGTACGTCGTGTTTTACTATTGTATCCATACGACGTGGGGAACTCTGTGCCACCACTTTCCAAAGAGGAAATTTACTCGTTAATCCAATCCGTACGCTTTGCATAGCAGTCTGTCAAGGTTATTTTTTAAAAGAAATACTGAAAGTTTCAAAGAGATCTTCGTACTAGAAGTATTCTAAAATGTGAAAACTTCAAGAATACAACCCCGGGGGTACAAAATGACCCCAGGGCGTACGGATAGGGCTAAACCGAACACTGGTAATCCGAACACAGCGTTAAACCGAAAGAAAATAGAATTCACGACTTTTGTCTGCTCTTGCTATTAAATTAATATTGTACCAAACCGAAGAAAACCCAGTGGTCCCAGCTGATTTCGGTTTGAATTAAGCGGACTCTTTTTGTTTTAGTAAGGTTTTACGGCGCTCGCAACTGCATAAGGTCATATGAGTGAGCGCCAAGGGGTGAATGTCAACAGAGAAGTCCAAACGGGGAATCAGGCTTACTCTGCTCACCTCTTTAGCCTCAGCAGCCCAAAGTCTGCTTCGACTATCAAGGCACCCCTGAAATAGCAGTTCACAAGAGTGACAAACATGCAAAAGAAATAGAGGCAAATGTCGAGGAAAGAAAAAGCGGCAGTTCCCCCTATGTTATTCAAGCACAGTATGAGCATGACAATGACATTGATAAATCAGCCCATTTACAATTTTACTGTGCCTAAGAACATGTAAATAACACCCCCCCCCCCCCGTATATCTTGAATACAAATTTATTTGCGAAAGAAGGAGGTGCGGGTCGCTTGTTTTCAGAGGTAAAGTTACTGAGAAATTGGCCTCTTTGGGATGGCCTAAAGACAACTTCAGTCAGTGACACTGTCTTGGTTCGGGAAGGACTCTTATGAATTTCTTCCAGTTAGACGGTTTGAAAATGAGACCACACACATGACTAGTTTTAAATTGCGATCAGGACAGGTTTTGTGTTTATGCAAAGTGGGCCCAACAAAATAGCTCTTCAGGGTTGCGTGGCGTGAAGTTGTTGGTGGGGGGTGTGATGACGTCTATATAAGGGAGAGGGAATAAAAAAGATGATGTCGCGTTGATCGGAAGGTCATTGCCATCTTCATCTATTGAATTGGCGGTGGGTGGTTGGTGGTTGCTCAGGTGTGGTCTACTTCTTTTTTGCTATCAAAACATCTCTCAAGGTTATCTCTCCTCCTTTTCTTTGCGTTTGTTACGAGAGAGAGAGAGAGAG
>NW_004798280.1:33927-38488 GCF_000002075.1 Aplysia californica | reverse complement strand
AGAGAGAGAGAGAGAGAGAGATTTGGGGGAGGGGGGGAGTGAGAGACAGACAGACAGACAGTCTGTTTTGAAGCTCTCTTTCGCTTTCCCAGAAGAAGAATAGGAATAGCACCTCCTTGCGTGCCCAGATCGACTGCTGTTCATCAGCAGTTCGGGTTCGTTCAGAACGGAATTTTAGTTTAAAAAAAATTTTTAATGACCTCTCGCCTTTCATTCTAAAGTCAAATTAAACGAAGAAAACAATCACCCTTTCCTCCGGAAGAGGTTTTTTTTCTCCGTAACCATTTTAAAAAGTCGTTCTTCCGAAATCTGTTCAAAAACTTGCTAGTTTCACTTTGATTTTTTAAACTCAAGTAGGATGACTCTGTTCGCAAAGGGTGCGCTTTTGTGAAGAGGGCGCCACCGAATTTTGAGGGCACTTTTTTAATTGGCTCAAAGAGAGAAGTGGCCCCTCTTGTTATGTAGACTCTTTGGTCAAACACACTACATGATTGTACTACCGATACGTGCTGTTCTTCGACCATGTCGCGTTCATTGGCCTACACTGCACTGCACTGCACTGCACTGCACTGCACGACAAATTTGGTATGGTGTTCGTATTTGAGGGCTAAAACATCACCTGGACAAGGATGGCTGGTGCCTCAATAAATGAATTATTGATGGTCGCATTTGAGGACAGAATAACTACATGTATTTTCTGCCTTAGAAATGTAATTACAAAGTTCTATTTGTTATAATGTTCTATTTGACATTATTAGCCGTTTCGAGTTGCTATAATGAGTTCAGTTACAATTGTTCTATCTGCTCTATCAAATTTGTAAGATTATTTTAAGTAGTTTTCGGGATATTAAAAAAATTGTATGTAAAAAAGCTTGACATATTGTGTTATTTTTGTTTTAAGAAGAGGTTTTACAGCACTCGCAACTGCATAAGGTCATATGAGTGCCAGAAGATCAGAGGTGTTACAAGAGAGTAACAAACATAAAAAAGAAGAAGGGCAGATTAGGACGATAGTTGTTAGATAGGAGGAAAGAAGAAGCAAACCACACCAGGGCACCCGCCAACTACCCACCATATTGTGTTAACTCTTACTTAAAACTTTTCTGAAAATACTACCTCAATTGCAGTAGAAATATAAATCTCTTGTCTCCCTGCAGTGCTTAAAAATTGTATGTCGTGATAGTCGTATGCGGTAAAAATATGGATCGTTTACCTCCAATGTGGTAAAAATGTAGATATTTTTTACCCCCTGCGTTGTAAAGATAATATATTTTAAAACAATTTCATAGATCTTTTCTATGATGAAAATTTTTTTGAGGCAGGGTGGTGGAATCAGGCTCTCGTCATATTTTGGGCATATTGAGTTATTGGTATCATCGTAAAGCTTGTTCATTTGTCTTGCTTTCAATGAAAAAAGTACCCATCCATCTTCAATAGAAGTGGAGATATTTTGGATTGAAGGAGGTGGGGGTCACCTGGTTTAAAAGGTAAAATTAGCGAGTAAATGTCCGTCGAAGCTTGGTAAATTCCAAAGCTGAAGAGTCCATGGAAACTGAAAATTTATATTTTAGTGCCTTTTATCAACGTTTTCGGTGAAATCCTCAAAATAATACAAATTACGAACAAAATACAAACCACCACCACTAACAACAAAAACAGCAACAGTGCGGCTACTTTTGATTGGGACCTCAGATGGGAATGGTTCATTTTCTTCATCTTGATCAGTCCTGCCTAAGACGGCCACCTGTCTTATGCGGCCACTTTTCTTCATGACAATGGGTGGCCGTCTTACACAGGTTTGACTGTATATACGACCGATTCAACTCCTTGCGACTTTGACCAACAAACTCGTTATTTTTGGAGGTGGCAGTCGAATGTTGTTGAATTCAGTGGTACGCTAAAGTGCCAAAACGTCACCTCACGTAGACTAGCTTTCTTCACCCCAACATGAAAAGAAATCAGCCAGGCCCCAACAGACAAAATCGAATTAATCTGATTGGCATCTGGGCATAAGTCAACTGAGGTCCTCATCAGGTTAGGAATGGATAAGAACTAAATACGAGAGCTGCGGTTGGTTGGGGGGTGCTCTGGTGTGTTTTGCTCCTTCTTTCCTAAAAAAACATAATATTTCGTCCTTATCTCCCCTCCCCCCTTTTCTACTTTAAAAAAAAATCTTTGTTACTCGGTTGTAACACCACTAATCTTCGGCACTTATGTGACCTAATTGTGTTGTAAGTGCCGTAAAACTCCTTCTAAAGCAAACATCTGTCCTCGTTATCCCTCTTCCTTCTTTTATTTGTATGTTACTACTACTACTACTACTACTACTACTACTACTACTACTACTACTACTACTACTCTCTAGTAACCCCTTTTTATCTTCGCCACCGATTTATCTGACGTCATTCTGTCGCACGTATCATAATCCTCTCACTGTGGGCTCTCTAGTCTAGAGGTTATGCTGTTCGCCTCTCTTTCAATAGGTCCCGGGTTCGAATCCTGACAGCGGCGGAATATCTTCTTCCTTATAATAAAAATACTGTATTCTTCTTTCACCTTCTTTCCTGCTCTCTAATCATATGTGAGGCAGCGTGGTGGAATCAGGCTCTCGTCAATTTTTGGGCAAGTAGAGTTATTGGTATCATCTTAAAACTTGTTCACTTGCCTTTATTTGGTTGAAAAAAATATCCAAATATCTTGAATACAAGTCGAGATATTTACTAAAAAGGAGGTGGGGGTCACCTGTTTTCAGAGAGAAAATAGCCGCCAAAGATTAGTTATTTCCTTAGCTTAAGAGTCCGTGGTAACTGAAAATTTACATTTTTTTATCCTTTAATCAAAGTTTTTCAGAAAAATCCATCAAAGTTGCGAGCGTCCGCTTCAATCAATTATATTTCAAAGTCATATAAAAATGGGATAAAAAAAAATATTTTGCAATTTTTGGGTCATGTTTTAAAATATTTTCTTAATTTTTTTCAAATATTTATTTTTTCGACTTTAAATTACATCTTCTCTTTTATTTTTCATCTGAAAAGCTTCATTATTTTATACAATGTACTTCCATTGGAGACCTATACTGAAATAGAGCCCTTTTTGAAGATACTCTAAGATTAAACTTACAATCGGTGTTTTTGTTGGGAATTTTGAGATTTTTTTGCTCTTCATCTATGTACACACTTCCAGAGTCCGTAATTATTTTCTTAATCATAATATTACAAATCTGGCGTTATTTCTTCGTTACCTAGGTGTTGTAGTTTGTACTCGCTAAAAATGAAAGCCAACGGAAGAAAACTAAGAGAGAAGATGGCTTTTGAAATTTGAAGAAATTATCCAATAGGGCGGGTGTTTGCTTGGTTACCATGGTAACCATGTGCTTATAATAATAAATAATTACTTGAATTAATTCTTTAATGTCTGACTAATATGAATATATCATCTTTGCTACATACAGTCAAGGAATATGGATTTTAGAAATTCCACCAGCAGATGGCCTATATTACCCGCTACCCTCACCAATAGGTGAAAATATATTGTTACCTTTTGGTCAACAGTGAGAGCGGCCTTCGCAACATGATCTGTTGGTGGGACTACAAGAACGACAGGTGACTAGATTATAGCAGCCCGTCCACAACGTCAGGGGGCCAATATCGGACTCGTAATCCTGAGGTTGCGTGTTTTAGCGCCTATAAATGGCTGCTTGCGTGTTATGCTTCCCTGGAAGTTGAGGTTGTTTCAGAATACTCTCAGGTCTGCTGGGGTAATAGTATAGATTGTGAAGCGCATAGAGCTTGCTGTTGAGTGGGAATTTGCGCTATAAAAATGCTATCCATTATGATTAATACATAGTTTATGACAAAACGACTGTCGATGAGAGAGCCGGCGGTCTGAGACAGGTGTTATGAGTTGGTATGTGATAACATTTTATGATGGCTGCGGCTGTGTTTGATAGGTAACCGTTTTACACAATGAAATGACATTATATATATATGGCAACTTGGAAACACATGTGTCACATTTCCCATAAAACTACAACAGCTAGATCTACACAGATGAAAGTTGGCAAGTACCTGCAAAAAGATAGACATTATAATAATAATATTATGTCCCCATGACGAAGCCCGATTTTCGATTTATTCATTTCCTGAAGTTTGAAAAATCTATTTGACGAAAAGTTCCCGCCCTTCTTTGGCCTTTGTGATTATTCCATGGAGAAACGAAACAAATCTGTTCATTACCGCTCTTTGACTAGTTTAACGTTCGCCTAAGAAACACGATTCAAGAGATGGGGTGAGTAATTTTCGAGAATCACCGAATGTGGAGACGTGATCCTGTGTATGCATCCAAAAAGGAAAACTTTTTTTGTTACTGGGTCAAGCTTTTTGTTTTGTCGCTAGCCTGTAGAAGTGCCCTGTAAAGTTTCGTGGACATAGGTAAATTTGTCTTAATGAGCTAGAATTTATTTTAAGCTGTCAGATGAAAGTGAACAAGCTCTTGACACTACCTCTGTGATTTTGAAGACGTCGGTGTGTTCCTTTTACAGTGTAGCAGCCATATATATATA
>NW_004798280.1:31532-33243 GCF_000002075.1 Aplysia californica | reverse complement strand
TATATACATATATAAATATATACCAGTAGATCTCTTATCTCCTACACTGGTATAATACTATAGCTGTTTTACCCTCAGTGTTGTGAAAATATACATGTAGATCTTTTACCTACAACGTTCAGGGAATATAGACTTTTTCTGCCCAATGCTGAGGAAATGTAATATACCTTTTACAGTGTACCTTCAATGCTGAGGAAATATAATAGACCTTTTACAGTGTACCTTCAATGCTGAGGAAATATAATAGACCTTTTACAGTGTACCTTCAATGCTGAGGAAATATAATAGACCTTTTACAGTGTACCTTCAATGCTGTGGAAATATAGATCTTTTATTTCCAATATGGTAGAAATATAGATCTTTTACCTCCAGTTTGGTAAAAATATAGATCTTTTATCTCCAATATGGTTAAAATATAGATCTTTTATCTCGGACTCCAATATTGTAAATATTGATCTCTACCGTACTACCAATGTGACTTAACCGATCAGGGTTTGTTTTTTTGTACATTTCAAACCTGTACCTTAGGGTATAGTCTCACCACCTGAACCACGGCCGTACCAAGGTGCACTGGTACTGACAGATAAGAGAGACACCCGGTTCTTTCAAGTTTCCAGTTTCGAGAGTCGTCTTTTGATAGCGTTTCCACACAGTACAAAGGTCCACTTATACCTGGGGAGCAAAAAGGCCGCTGTTTTCCAGTGGCAACCAGTTAGATCTAGATCTAGGTAGTTTGTCTTCAGTGTAGAATTTGGAGACAGCGACTATCGATGTAAGCAAACAAATCCGTTATTTCTGTGGTATCGATCGTGGTGTCGATACCGTACTCAATGTTTTTGCCGTACATAATAGATGAACTGCTTTCTGTAAATTATAGATTAAATTAGAATGATTAATGAAAATAGGCTCTCAACAGACTTAGGACTCTATATTATGTCGTTTCAATGATATTGAACATGGTATCGATACTCAATGCTTTTGTTGTATAAAAATATTTTTGTAGCAAACTAGATTAAATTAGAACAATTGATGAAAATAGACTCCCACTAAAGAGTATGAACTACCCTGGTTGTATTGTTAAACAAATTTTCCGTAAAACGATACGTGTACATATGTATTCGATTACCCCAGAGGTCAAAGTCACTCTCCTCCAAAGCAGGCCTCCTCCTCACTCCAAAACCGTCAGACTCAGAGGGCTCTTGTGAGAGATACAAAGACTGGAGGCTTATCGCTTCATGACGGACATACTTCTGGTGGTAGAGAGCGCTCTTGACGCTGTTCGGCTCTGCCTTAAGTGTCACTTTTTGCGACGTTGGCATTGTCTTGTGAGAAAAGATTTTGCAACATTTTTGTTCAAATTGTTTCCGTTACTATAAACCTACGGCTGGATTTTTATTGTTTCCTTACATATTATTTTTGTTTCTTTTGTTTCTTTTTTTTTTTTTTTCTCTTTGATTGCTTGTGGTTGGTTACCGGATGCTCTGGTATGGCTTGCTCCTGCTTAAAAACTTCTTTCCTATCAAACATCTATCGTCCTGATCTCTCCTCCTCCTTTTTTGTGTTTGTTACTCTCATGTATCACCTCTAATCTTCGACACTTATTATGACCTTATTGTGTTGTGTTGCAAATGCCGTAAACTTCTTACAAAAACTAAAGCTCCTCATTGATTTGTTTTTGTTTTTGTTTAGTTTTTTTTCCTTTTTTTTTGGG
>NW_004798280.1:29851-30970 GCF_000002075.1 Aplysia californica | reverse complement strand
TGTGTGTGTGTGTGTGTGTGTGTGTGTGCCTGTGTGTGTGTGTTAGTGTGTGTGTGCGTGTTGGTTTCTTTGTGTTTTACAAAAAACTTTAATCCAACCTCTTTTCCCTACAATAGGCGCGAATGACTCGAGGCGTATACATGTAGCTGTTTGTTTATTTCTTTGTTCGTTTGTTTGTTTGTTTTTAACTGTTCTGTCAACGCTATATATCATCAACCTTGTGAATTGCTGAATGTGCATTTCCTTTGAGCTCTGTCGTGTCTAGGGCGCTTATATTACTGTAGTCTTTATGTCGTCATGTGACTTGGCATAAAAAGCTGTTGTCAACTGTTGCAGTCCTTATCATTTTAGAGTAATGTTTTGTTCCCTCTCACAAAGGGCGCTTGTAACTGAGACGCTTAGAACAATAACGTGGTCTGAAAATAAAAGGGTGTACCGTACAACATTTCCAAGTGTAGGTTGGAGGGCGCTACTGGCTAGTAGGTCCTACTTCACTACTTTCCCTCATGTGTTGTTTCTATCTGTCTGTCTATCTTCCTTGCCTTTCCCCAGAACTGAATACATGTAACAATTAGTGTGTTGAAGTGCTTCTCTTTTCTCAAACAAGCAAACAAAATTAAAAAATTTTTTTTTTGTCTTTTAGAGTTCAATGATGATGATAATGATGATGATGATGATGATGATGATGATGATGATGATGATGATGATGATGATAATGATTTCTAATTTGTTTCCTTAATGTGGACTCCACGAACAAATCTTCGAGCAAGAACGAGGCTCTTTTTCGGCTCCATTGTCAGAGGTACCTCCACCTGCCCAACTCCGTTCCAATTGCCATTGTTCTTGGACATTCGTATGTATAGTATAAGGTTTTACGGCGCTCGCAACTGCTAAGGTTGGACATTCAAACATACGGCCGCTTTTAAGCACAAGGGGGCTGTCCCGAAAAATGCTGTTTTGAGAAAATGGAAGGTAAAGTTTCTGGACCCTTGTTCAGTTTGTTTAAAAGACAAGTAGAGTTTTCTCTACTCTATAACCAAACAAATATACACACCAATGAAACCAAGCGTATCCTATAGGTAGGGCAGTGCTCACTTTTGGTGCAGGTCAACATTTCTG
>NW_004798280.1:26653-27987 GCF_000002075.1 Aplysia californica | reverse complement strand
GGGGGGGGGGGGGTCGTCAAAAGCAAGACAAATAGACAACTTCAAGATGATGAAATAGACTCCACTCCATATATGCCCCCATAATTGACGAGCGCCTGATTTCACGGTATCTTGATACTTCGCCTGGTCTGCTGGCTCGTTAGCGTAAGTGTAAGATTTTAAAAATGTATGTCGTCGTGGTGAAATCAGGCGCTCGTAAAAATAATAAAATCGAAGATACTACATGTACTGTTTTTCCACTAATTGGGCAAATGAATTTTTTTTGCTTTGCTTGCTTGTTTGGTTGTTTTTAAAAAAAATTCTCAACCCCCAATACGTCCACATTTTGGTGTGGATTCTACTGAGCCATGTTTGTCCAGAGCACAAAAATGAAAAAAAATTCAGTTTCCAAAGACACTCAAGTTTTGGAAGTAACCAAACTTTGGCGGCTATAATTTGGCACCGTGACACAAATAAAATGAGCATCTATGATGAGCGGTCACGTATCTTCACGCGTGCTAGAGGGCGTTGAGAAACGTGTGGTTAACTCTTCAATGGTCAACTCTTATGTGGTCTCATAATAATAATAATAATAATAATAATAATCATTTTAAAATAATAAATAATAATAATAATAATAATAATAATAATAATAATAATAATGATGATGATAATTAATGCCATTTGTATAGTGCTCAACCTCGATTAATCGAGTTATTGGTACATGTATCATCTTAAAGCATGTTCATTTGTTTTTATTTGGGTGGAAAAAATATCAATGTAGGCCTATCTTGAATACACGCCGATATTAGCTTAAGAGTCCGTGGTAACTGAACATTTACATTTTTTGTGCCTTTAATCGTTTTTCAGAAAAATCCACACGGAAATGAGTTCTTTAATGGGCATGAAAGGTGTTGAGCCAAAAAAACAAAAATTTGATACAAATTCACAAACCTGCGGAAAAATGCAAATTTCTTCACTTTGATTTTTTTGACGAGAGCCTGATCCCACCACGCTGCCTCACATTTGCTTTTATAGATAATAAGGAAAGGAAGTTATCAAACTTGTATTCTTAAAGATATTGACTTTGGATGTTTGCAAAGCTTAAAGAGATTGTTTTATTAGTACTCATCACAATATTCTTTTCTTTGGTTCTCCTTAGTATAAAAACTGCATGTAGCCTACCGTATTTTCTAAAATGATGACAGAGTTGTCTCTCCTTGTGGCATGAAAGAGAGTGGTGTCTACTGTGTAACACTAAGTTGCCAGATTTCACCTGCCTGAATTGTCAGAAGTCAGCTGTCATTTCCAAATAAACTTTCAAAGCTCTCTTCCTCCAAGCGGGCCCCAGACCC
>NW_004798280.1:24958-26431 GCF_000002075.1 Aplysia californica | reverse complement strand
CACACACACACACACACACACCAACACATGCGAAATCCAGCCCTGGTCAGAGCTATTCCATGATCATTGACGGGACAAAAAGATTTCATCATAATACATGTATTTGTCACGTCAGTTACCGAACCTAAACACGTAACGTCACAAAATTTGCATAAAGTAGGCCTACTATTTTTTTTATTCAAATGACTGCATTTAATATGATTCTTAATATTATGTCTTTCAAATGTTCTGATAATTTAAAGTTGAAATAGATTAATCAATATTGAATTACAGTGATATCATTGTAAGAAAGTATGGTCCAAATGTCCCGTCAGTTAGCGTGGAATATCCCGACACCCTTTCTCGTCTCAGCTAGTCCATAGCTGCTGCTCAAAGTACCGTAGGCTGTTCTGTCTTTGCTTGTACTGGCCAGGCAGCTGGAGGGAAACATTTGAACGGGTTAAGTGAAAGCCACAAGAAACTGCAATCATTGTGACTTGCAAAGTAAAACTAAGACGAGCTGTAAACTAATGTGACCAAGGGAAACATTTGAAAGGGTTAAGTGAAAGCCACAAGAAACTTTAATCTTTCTGACTTGCAAAAGTAAAACTAAGACGCGCTGTAAAATTATGTTATTGTTATGGCATAATATCCAACTTGTGTCGTGCGCTCTCATATAAAATGTTAACGAAACAGGAGTTGAAACTGTAAACCGGGATTGGTTAACATTTTAAGAAATGATAAGCAGGGTGCAAAACCATAACTCACAACTCTGTCGTACTCTGACAAAACACCTCTTTTTAATTCACAGCAGTTTCGAGAAATCAACGATTTTCGGTTTTCTTATGATATTATTATTATCTGTTGAGCACAGGGAATTACTTTCTTTTCAGTGTGCGAGATCAACCGTTGATGGACTGGGCAAAATAGTTTAGATGATAAAAGAAAACGAAAAAGGCTGATTTCTCGAAACTGCCGTGAATGACAAAAAAGGCGTTTTGCCAGAGAAAAGCAGAACTGTACATATAATGTAAAATATTCCTCATGAAATGAGTCACGTGAAAAACCAAGCCATTTACTAACTTCATTTTTTTATCAAAAGTTCTACATGTACTTAAAAGAACGAGTATGGCGCTCATATGACCTTACGCTATTGCCAACGCCGTAAAACTCTTACTAAAACTAAAACTAAGAACGAGCTAAGTCCATCGTGAAATAGTTTTCTGTGGACTAGGTTTTGGTACGTAGGATTAACGTGTCTTGACCTGTATTTTCTTCGTCACCGTCATTTACATCTGAATCATCTGACTCGAGAGCAGCTTGAAATCTGAATATCGATATACCGTCAACATCTCGAACTACGCAAAATGTGAATGTGACGATATTAAGTGACCTCTGGCGTGTTGGGGTTAGGTGTTTTGTCGGTCGTTTACGATTACGAAGAAGACCTAAGTCCGATTCTCATAGGTTGGGGGGGGGGGGGGGGGGGGTTTT
>NW_004798280.1:20412-24858 GCF_000002075.1 Aplysia californica | reverse complement strand
TGGGGGGGGGGGGGGTGAGTGTTTCTGGTCTTTCTTCTGGGACTTTGTTTCTTCTCTGAGCCCCGGGGTTGGCTGTGACAGGCAGGCGGGGCTGAAGCGAGGCTCCTAAAATGCCGAAACTGTGTCGGTGAGGACGTACTGGATCATATTACATGTGTCTGACCACGGTCTCCAAAGTGGCGTCGGTGGTCTAGTGGTTAGGTTACCGGACTCGTAAATGTGAGATTGCGGGTTCAGAGGTTCGAGCCTCAGCTTGGTCCGACGTTATGTCCCCGATAAAGGCACTTTACACAAATTTCCCGTGGGTGGTTGACGGGTGCTCTGGTGTGGTTTACTTCTTCTGTCCTATCAAACATCTATCGTCTTTATCTCTCTCCTTTTTTGTGTTTGTTACTCTCTTGTAACACCTCTAATTTTCGGCACCTATATGACCTTACTGTGTTGCAAAGACCGTAAAACACTTACTAAAACAAACAAATTTCCCACTTGGTTCGCTCCTTTTGGAGACGGAGGTTAAACTCGGAGGTCCGGCGTCTTAAATCACCTAATAGTGTTGACAGGGGCGTTAAACCTATGCCATTTCACCATTTCTTGGTCTCTCAATAGTCTAGACTCATTGGCAACATGTGTATATTCTAGGTATATTCTCCTCGTAAAATTATATCGTATATAATGTGATAACTCCAACCTCTCGGTAATGACCGAATAAATGGCAAAGAAAATCACCAGATCGTTGTGAAAGATGTGCTTGAAGGAAGGATATGGGGCAGGAGAGTCAGGGGCAGGAGAGTCAGGGGCAGGAGAGTCAGGGCAGACAAAGAGTAAAGTGGACAGACTACAATAAGACTTGGACAGGCCTGAGTATAGATCTAGCAGAGTGTGCAACGGCAGCTCGCGACCGTGAAGGCTGGAAGATCATTACACGTCATCCTGTTTTAGTTTTAGTTTTAGTGGAGGTTTTACGGCGCTCGCATCTGCATAAGGTCATATAAAAGCGTCCGCGTCTTAAATAACATAATACTATTATACAGTGTAGTGTTGATAGGGCGCGTTAAACCTATATCATTTCACCATTTCACCATATGAGCGCCAGAAGATTAGAGGCGTTACAAGAGAGTAACAAACATAAGAAAGAAGAAGGGGAGATAAGGACGATATATGTTTCATAGGAAAGAAGAAGCAAACCACACCAGTGCACCCGCCAACCACCCACACGTCAACCCATGAGTCAGAGATGAGCTGACACCTCGAGGTATACATATAATAACTTCAATACTATAATGATGTCTGCCATCTTTTTAAATGCAAAGGTCGACTCGGATCGGAAGATTCACAAGAACCCGATGTAATAACTCAATCTACACAGGTGTTAGTGGAAGCCCATTCACACACCGATAAATAAAAGAGAGGGTCATTGTTAACAGGCTGTAGGGTATACCACGAATGAAAAGGGGATCTTCTTTGACAGATGTTTTTCGCCAATGTAGGTCGTGGTGTCTGTGGCCTAGTTAGACTCTTCTTCTCGCGAGCGTACTGTCGTGGGTTTGAGTAGTATCTCTTCTTCTTCTTCTTCTTCTTCTTCTTCTTCTTCTTCTTCTTCTTCTTCTTCTCCTCCTCCCTTTTCTGTTACTCGTCGTTCTGCAACTGGGAGCAATGACAAGTTGCCAAGATGATCAGCTCTCCCCCCCCCTCCTTTTCCCCCAGTGACCGTTCATTTCACTACAACTATGGTGGACCCCACTCGTAAAGTCTCTATTGAAGCCTCTCCCTGTCTCAGCCACAGACATATATTGATAACCATCGAGGATACCGATTTATTTTTGGAAGCCTTGATAGCAAGAAATAAACAGTGAGAATCACGGGCAACAAAGCTGCAGAGATGGGTGCTGTGACGTCAGCTGCGATGAGCCAATAAAATGTCTACCATCGACCGCACTAAACGGAACAATCCCTATGCTGGTGGTAGTGGTAGCAGCAGACTGCACCAAGTACTAATACACATTCATAATGTAGGATATCATATGTCTGGACATTTCTCAAGCAGTTGCAAACTCCCCCCCCCCCTAAAACAAACAAACAAACAAACAAACAAACAAACCTACACACAATAAAAATAACAAACAAATAAACAAACAACAAAAGCACACAAAAATACAGCGCTCAGGGTCTCAAATGTGAGCAGGGAAGCTCAAGTGAAGAAGAAGTACTGTAGAAGTTTTTTCTCTTTCTGTCTCTGTCTCTCCACACCTCTCTCACTTTTACTCCCTTGTTTGTTTGTGTGTGTGTGTGTGTGTGTGTGTGTGTGTGTGACAAACAATTAGACAAACAAACAAAGGGCGGGCGTGATTCCACGCGGCAACAGATTGTAGCCGGCGATACAGGATATGTCTACAACGAGAAGGAGAAAAAAAAGAAAAGAAAGCAAATCCTCAGAAGCCAGCCAAAGTTGTGCATCTGTTATCACAATAACGCGCCGACGCCCTCAGAAGGCGTGGCCTATTGACGCTGGAATCAAGCACCAGTGCCGGGTGCCATTTCCATTTCCATTTTCATCTAACGAAACTTCATCGACGCTTCGAAGCGTGAAGACTCTATTCGTTCTATTCGAAAACCGAGTGCGAATGTGTTTCTATTCGGTTATATATTTTAAAAATTTTTATTTTATTTTCTCTCATATAATAATATAAGTCCATCTGCAAGGAAGGTGGGAGGTAGGCGGTACAAAGTATTACTGTACTTTTCCTATATTGATTTTAGATTATGCTCAAATTTTAAGCGGGTGGTTGGAGGGTGCGACTGGTAGGTCCTACTTCTTTACTTTCTCCTTCTTCTTCTTTCTGTCTGTCTCAGCACTAAATGGCCATTTTTGTGCCAATCCAATGTGTTTCTCTGTATTCGAACAAAACAAGCAAACGTTTTACAAGGGGATAAGAAAAATTAGACGAAAACCCAATGTCTGTAAAAGTCACACGCCATTCGAATGTCTCTGCCTCACTTCGAATAGCTGTGACTAGTGAACAAATCGTGAAAGTTGAATAGTAGAGTCGAGTAGGCACAGCTCTAGCGAGCGGTTCTCGCAGCCGGCCGCTCCGATTATGATTGATTAGGCTCAGGCTTAGGCTTGGGGGAAAACCGTGGGCGTGCGAGGAATGACAACAGGCTTACAGACAGATAGACAGACAGATAGGTGGGCAGGCAAATAGACAGACAGACAGATAGGTGAGCAGACAGACGGACGAACAGACACACAGATCGTGGTGCTGATGTTAGGGAAAAGTTTAAGTGTTGTGTTGTTATGTAGCATGCCTAATACACGCACTCACGCGCGCGCGCACACGCACACACACATGCACTCACACACACACACACACACTCTCTCTCTCTCTCTCTCTCTCTCTCTCTCTCTCTCTCTCTCTCTCTCTTGCTCCCCCCCCCCCAGTGAGCAGTGTCCCCATCATGTCCAGTACACGTACTCTCAGTGGTCAGAAGTCGTACCACCGTCCACGGCCACACGTGCTGCTTTCCATGGTCTAGTTGTGTTGCAAGTGCCGTAAAACGCTTTCTAAAACTAAAACTATCGCATGTGGCGTCGGTGGCGTAGTGGTTAAGCTACGGGACTGGTAATCGTGAGACTGTGGGTTCGAGGGTTAGGACCTCAGCTCGGTCCGACGTTGTGTCCTTGGGAGAGACACTTCACGTGAAATCCTAATTTGGCTCGGTCCTTTCGGAGATGGACGTTAAACTTGGAGGTCGCACCTCTTAAATAACCTAATACCTAATAGTGCTGATAGGGGCGTTAAACCTACACCATTTCACCATTTTCACCTCAAAAACTATCGTTCCTTACAGTCTCTCCCTGTAGTCAGCAGTGTGCCCCCAATAACGCCTGGCTCACGGGCTACCCTGGGCTGGGGCCCATACCACTCTCTACGATAGCATGTTGACCCAGACTGCCGAGGTCAAAGTAGCCGTAGTCGTCTTTTCATGATCTTTGTCTTAAGGGGCGTAACATTATTCTCAATGTTCCGTGTTTTTTGTGTCTCCAGTGAGCAATGCCTCCCCATCATGCCCGGCGCATGTGCAGTCAGTGGCGAAGAGCTACACAACCGTGCACAAACACACGTGCTACCTGTTCGTGGACAAAGAGGTGTACTGGAACACGGCCCGTGACGCCTGCTGGGACCTGGGCGGAGAGATGCTGGCCATCATGGACGAGCAGACGATGACCTTTGTCCGGGACACGCTCAACTCGGACAAGCTGGGCTGGAGGAGATCGGGCGTGTGGCTGGGCGCCAGGGTCAGGTCACGGAGATGGAGATGGACCAACGGTAAGAAATATGATTAATTTTATTTGTTAATTAATAATAATAATAATGATATAATAACAACAACAACAAAGATAATAATAATAATAATGATAATAATAATAATGTAATAGCTATAATA
>NW_004798280.1:18970-20312 GCF_000002075.1 Aplysia californica | reverse complement strand
ACTACTAAACAGTACCTTAAACAACGACAGACTACTAAACAGTACCTTAAACAACGACAGACTACTAAACAGTACCTTAAACAACGACAGACTACTAAACAGTACCTCAAGCAACGACAGACTACTAAACAGTACCTTAAACAACCAGACTAGTAGGCAGTACCTTCAACAAACGACAATCTACACCACAGTACCTTCAACAAACGGCAGGGTGGGATAGCCTTTGGCCTACGAACACAATCGCCTGTGTTATCATTTGGTCTCGGCTTTGGAGCAGTTCCGGCTGTGTTGATTGTTTGAAGAAACTGAACTGAACGTGCATAATTTTACATAACACCACAGTCATATCTCGCTTATGAAGGAAGAGAAGCAACTCGGAATAGATTATTGGACTACCGGTTCTTTGGAAGTAAATCTTCATGTCGTACTTTACGAGGGAAGAGGTCATGCAAACTGATTAGATTTTTCTTCTATTGTGAAAGTATGTTACGAGAATATAGGTGATATAAATTGATTCGATTGTTTTACCTTTGTGGGAGTATGTTAAGCGAGCAAAGACGATTCAAATTTATTGCATTTTTGTTGATCGTGGAAGTACTGAAAACTGTGTACAAGTTGCCAACTGTATCTTAATCTTACGTGAAAAAAACTCCCAGGATTTCAGATCTGATTAGACTCTATAAACTGTTTTGGAGATGTATCACTTATATAAAGGTGATGCAAATTGATTAAATCTGTTGACTGTTGTGGGAATATAACAATAATTCCACGCTAAGGAAGACTAGAAACTGTGCTGTATATTATGTAAAAGAGAAGAAAAGAGACTGTGCTGTATCTGTAAACGTGAAGAAAAGAGACTGTGCTGTATATGTAAACGTGTAGAAAAGAAACTGTGGATTATATATATAAAAGTGGAGAATAGAAACTGCTAGATGCAAAAGTGAAAAAAAAGAAACTGTGCTATAGATCTATAAAAGTTGCGGCTTGACAAGATCTTTTTTTCTTGTCAACGAAGTTAAAGAGACGGTCTCTCCACGGGTGAGTGTATAGAGATTTGATTTTATGGATAGTTTTTATACACACACGCACATATACTCACGAACATGCACACACAGATAACACACGCATATGACAATGACAATTTTCATTCATCTCGCAGGGACAAATTTTTCTTGGTCGTTAACAATGGCAGTAGACGTTACAAAGGTTAGGTGCACTCACGCATACGCACAACAAGACAGGACATTAGTAATTATGCATGTCTCACGTGCTGGAACAACCCGCTCCGTAAAATAATCTCTCTCTCTCTCTCTCTCTCTCTCTCTCTCTCTCTCTCTCTCTC
>NW_004798280.1:7670-15128 GCF_000002075.1 Aplysia californica | reverse complement strand
GAGAGAGAGAGAGAGAGAGAGAGAGAGAGAGAGAGCGAGACAGACATCCAGACAAAAGAGCGGGCAAAGTGTGCCTCATTTGCTCATTCATTTATTCCTTACTTTTTTGCTCGACCATGCGGCAAATTATGTTAATTGTCCATATTTTACAGGAGATAGACAGCGTTTTTCATACTAAGAGTGTCATTAATTAGGAAGGAAAGTACAGCCTTTATGCTCTGACATACCACTGCAACGGCGCGACCTCAGGGTTAAAAATTCCCAACTCGCACTTTTTACTAGTAGTACTGGAGTGAGATCTCGAGGGTTTTGTGCATAATTTTTTTTTTTAATTTTTGTTTCTTCGTCAGCTGGATCGATAACAACAACTGCTTCTTTGTTATAAAAATATGTGACGCGTCGTGGTGAAATCAGGCGCTCGTCAAAATTATAATATCAAAGAAACTGGCGTTTTTTTGGCCATTGGGCACTTTAAAAAAAAAAAAAATTTTTTGGCTCCGCGCCGTTAATGTTCATTAAAAAATCTATTTCTGTAGTGGTTTTACAAAAAAACATTGATTAAAGGCACAGAAACTGAAAATGTTCAGTTTCCAAGGACTCTCAAGCAATGAAAATGACCACACTTTGGCGGCCATTTTCTCGTAAATTTTACCTCTGAAACCAGGCGACCCTCACCTCTTTCAACTGCAAATATCTCGACTTCTGTTCAACACTGATTGATTTTTTCCCCCAAAAGCAAGGCAAGGGAAGAGGCTTTAATGTGATATCAATAACCCCATGTGCCCAAAAATTGACGAGAGCCTGATTCCACAACGTCGGGACACATATGTAAAAATAGAAGCCATTATCTAGTGTAGAGAAGCGGGCCAAACTGTGAAACACATCCTTCTGTGGTACAGGACATACACACAAGGCCCTGAGATAGGAACCTGGCCCACGCCTAGATCTATTGACACTACAGGAGAAGCTGTACACTATACGAGCATACAGGAGGACAGAGCAGGACGACCGAGTAGAATTAAAAAAAATTTTTAAAAATATGATAGATACACCGCACTTCAAGTGTGATGCGATCGCGAAGAAGGAGCAGGAGAGAACGTAACATGGATATTCCTTTCTTTTCGGCGACGATACCTAGTTAACTTTGTTCTTCACTCGAGGAATACACTGTACGAAAATCCGGAATATCAGGTCCATTATCTTTTCAAGTACCGGTAAGTGGAATTAGTTCTTCTGGGGTTACTATAATATGAGTCGAAATGAAGGAAGAAAGAAAGAAAGGTCATTGATAAATCAGGCTGTCGTGTAATAGTTACTGTTGAATCCTGCAGCTGAAAGCTTGATTTTTACACGTCATGTGATCACGGGTGGTTGGAGGGCGCCACAGGTAGGTCCTACTTCTGTACGTTCCCTCTGTTGTTTCTGTCTGTCTGTCTTATATACTTCTGTACGTTCCCTCAGTTGTTTCTTTCTGTCTGTCTGTCTGTCTGTCTGTCTGTCTGTCTGTCTGTCTGTCTTATATACTTTTTTACGTTCCCTCTGTTGTTTCTGTCTGTCTGTCTGTCTGTCTGTCTGTCTTATATACTTCTGTACGTTCCCTCAGTTGTTTCTGTCTGTCTGTCTGTCTGTCTGTCTGTCTGTCTGTCTGTCTGTCTGTCTGTCTGTCTGTCTGTCTGTCTGTCTGTCTGTCTTATATACTTCTTTACATTCCCTCTGTTGTTTCTGTTTGTCTGTCTGTCTGTCTGTCTGTCTGTCTGTTTGTCTGTCTGTCTGTCTGTCTGTCTGTCTTCTGTACGTTCCCTCTGTTGTTTCTGTCTGTCTGTCTTTCATTTCCCCATCACTAATTGACCATTACTCTTTCGGCGTGCTTCTTCTCCCTTTACTCGAACAAACAACCCCCCTCCCCCTCCTCCCCCCCCCCAAAAAAAAAAGAAAAAAGAAATTAGATGTGACCCAAGTTTTTTTAACTTACCGAGGACGCACTTTCTGGTCATTCGAACGCTTGAAAACGCACCCTTTTTGAGTACTGCAATAAAAAGAAGCTTAATATTATAACTGATTTATTTATACAGATTGATCCTTCCCTTTTTGTTTAAATTTGAAATACGAAAAAAAATTATCAACAACATGTTTCTTATGAAATGTCCAGGTTCGTGTTTCTGGTTTGTGTAGATAGTTTCGAAAAGTGCTGTTACATCAAAGACCGTGTATTTACGGTCTCTTGTTACATTGGCTTTTGGCCTGTGGCTGATAGGACGATTTGTGAGGCAGCGTGGTGGAATCAGGCTCTCGTCAATTTTTGGGCATGTAGAGTTATTGGTATTATCTCAAAGATTGTTCACTTGTCTTTGTTTGAATGAAAAAAATATCCATTTACCTTGAATACAAGTAGAGATATTTGCGAAAGAACGAGGTGGGGGGGGGGGGGGGTCATCTGTTTTCAGAGATAAAATTAGTGAGAAATGGCCGCCAACGATTGGTTATTTCCTTAGCTTAAGAGTCCGTGGTAACTGAAAATTTACATTTTTTTGCCTTTCATCAACGCTTTTCAGAAAAATCCTCACAGAAATGAGTTCTCAAATGGGCATGAAAGGTGTTGAGCCAAAAAACAAAAATTTGATAAAAATTCACAAACCTGCGGAAAAATGCAAGTTTCTTAATTTGGATTATTTTGACGAGAGCCTGATTCCACCACACTGCCTCACATTTTATTATGCGTCTGTTACGTTCTTAATTAAAGAGTTAACAACTACGTGAAGTAGTTAGTACAAACAGCGTGTTGTCGAGCTGTCTCTTTGTTTCTACGTAGTATGCCTTGTGGCAGACAGATCTCTGTGTATCTTGGGATGATCACTGGAGGAGATCTCTGTCCTTGTCGATCGATGATAACCCGTCGTCATAAGTGGGTTAGCGACCTGCTGAATTTGCCAGCAGTGCATGTATATATATATTCATATATATATGAATGTGTGTGTATGTGTGTGTGTGTGTGTGTGTGTGTGCATTTGTGTGTGTGTGTGTGAGGGGGGGGGGGGGGTTGTCTCTGTGCATGTCTCTGTGTGCGTGGCATCATGATGAAATCGATGTTCATCCCCCCCCCCACTCCCTCACCACTCCCACCCCCTACCCCGCCGTTTGTCGATTGGCCAAACGTTTAGTTGGGTTTTTTTGGTGGATTTTTTATTGGGGTCCAATCATAGACTCAAAAAGCTAGGACACATTATCTCTTTGTTACACGATGAAACTTCCTTCACAGACATAGCCGCTCGGTACAACGACGTGATGAGAGGTCTAGGCCGGTACCTTATCTCACAGCCATAGACACCGCTTGGAGATTCCTTACTTAACCGTATCCATACGTCATGTTTTACTGTCGTATCCATACGACGTGGGGAACTCTGTGCCACCACTTAACCCTATCCGTACGTTGTGTTTTACTGTCGTATCCATACGACGTAGGGAACTCTGTGCCACCACTTAACCCTATCCGTACGACGTGTTTTGCTATCGTATCCATACGACGTGGGGAACTCTGTGCCACCACTTAACCCTATCCGTACTTTGTGTTTTACTATCGTACCCATACGACGTGGGGAGCTCTGTGCCCCAACTTTCCAAACAGGAAATTTACTCGTTAATCCGATCCGTACATCTGTCAAAATGATTTTTTATTTTAGAAATACTGCTAGTTTCAAAGAGATCTTCGCACTAGAAGTATTCTAAAATGAGAAGAATCCTTTCCCTTGGGTACAAAATGACCCCAGGCGTACGGATAGGGTTAAACGGAGCACTTTGCAACTCCAAGCAGACCTAGCATTGCGACAGCTGTAGCGCTTACAAGCGCGGCCAATTTTGTCACCCAATTTTTCAACATCTTTAACTCCCTATGTCAGCGTTTGTAGTGTTGCCGCTAGGCGCTTTGTTGTTGCAGGACTCCCGGGTTTGATTCCCTGGAGGAAAGGGGGGGGGGGGTATATTGAATTTATCGACTGTCTACGTCTTTCTACTGGAATGTTGTGTCCCTCCATCTCAGTCCGGGTTGGTCCTAAAAGCTGTCCCCGCGGTTTTACGCAAAAATGTTATTCTGAAGTCATGCAAACTGAGCCCAAAAATGTGAAATTATGCGATTCTGTTAATTTTAATAAAGAATGATAAAAGAAAATGGCGTCGGTGGCTTAATGGTTAGGCTCTCGGACTCGCAACCGTAAGGTCGTGGGTTCGAATCCCGTCAGGGGCTCGACGTTGTGTCCTTGGGAAAGGCACTTTACACGAATTTTCCTCACTTCACACAGGTGGGAATGGGTACCCGGCTATAGACAGCGAAAGATCTTGTCAGTTTGTTAGTGTTTGAGCGCCTAATCAGCTGCTTGCACTGTATGCTTCCCGGGCTGCTTAGAATGTTTCGGAGTGTTCTATGGTCTGCTGGGGTAATAATATAGTGTACAGCGCATAGAGCCTGCTGTTGAGCGGGGATATGCGGTATACAAATGCTATTTTTTATTATTATTATTACAATAATCAGAAATTAGGCAAAAACTGATCAAATTTTGCTAAATTATGCGAGGTGCAGAAAACCACGGGGACAGCAAAACGCAGGGTCGGAAACATGCCTTCCCAATGGTCGAAAAGAGGCCGTCGTGGTCTAGAGGTACGGGATTCGCATTTCATTCAACAGGTCCCGGGTTCGAAACCTGACAGCGATGGCAAATTTTCTTCTCTTAGATATTCTCACTTTACCATCTTCCCCTACTCTCTAACTGCATTCTGTCGTCTGTTTTTTTTAGTCCCATTTTCTGCCCCCCTTCCCTCCCTCCGCTTTGCCCCCTCCTCTGGGCTTCTGACTCTTTCTGTAACCTTTTTACTGCTATTTTTGGCTCCTTCTTACTGCTGTCTTTCAGCCTCACTCCTGATCTAAGGATAGGTAAGATCTAACATCCAGCTTTTTCGGATAAGGGCGAAAAATTCTCGGAGGTCCCGTGTGTCAGTTGCGCACGCAAAAACTTCCTTCGTGTTCCTAAAGTCACTACCAGTAGGCTTCGGCGCCACACGGGCAAAATTCAAAAACAATATTCCTATCAAACTGAAAATGCTAATTATTAACCCGCATACTCAAATGACCATATGCCGTTGCGAGCGCCATAAAACAGGTACAAAAATTATTACATTGGGTCGTTTGGGGCGTTGAAAAGAAACACCAGCACAAAAAATGAAAAGAGAGAGAGAGAAAAAACGAATAACTCTACTCCTATTTAACCCATTTGCATGAAATAAACACCAAACTGGGGAAACTTGAATAACCCTAGCAACAGACATCGTTTTATTGTAGGCAAGATCTCGATGAACTTGCAATGGCTCAGTAGATTTCCGTGGACTGCATGCAAACAATAGAATGATAGGCCTACTCTGCGACAACGTACCTGTCTCCCCGTATATATATATATATACATACAACGAGTAAAGTTAAACAATATTGCACACCTTTCTTTAATTTATTGCTTATACTTTTTCCCCTTCCGTTACCGGTCGTCGAAGGGAGATGCAGTTTTTTAAATGGTAGACCACTTCTACAGCTATTTCCATTGGGATATCATAATCTCTCAGGGTTTCCTGGAGTCCCTCAATCCATCTTTTGTGTGGTCTACTTCTTTCTTTTTAACCTGAGTGCTTGGTGTTACAGGTAGGCTCTCGAGGCTGGTTAGATAGGTGATATTCGTAACAAGTGGACAAACCATTTTATTTTCTGCTTTTCTAAGAAATGCAGGCAGGACCGTGTGCCATTAGCTGTTCTTTCTTCTAGGTTTCCCTGCCTGTATCTTTTTGTGACGCTAAGAGTTTTACTGAGTCATTTGTGAGGCAGCGTGGTGGAATCATGCTCTCGTCAAAATAATCAAAGTGAAGAAACTTGCATTATTCCGCAGGTGTGTGAATTTTTATCAAATTTTTGTTTTTTGGCTCAACACCTTTCATGCCCATTAAAGAACTCATTTCTGTGTGGATTTTTCTTAAAAACGTTGATTAAAGGCACAAGAAATGTAAAATTTTCAGTTACCACGGACTCTTAAGCTTAGGAAATAACCAATCTTTGGCGGCCATTTTCTAACTAATTTTACCTCTGAGAACAGGTGACCCACCTCCTTCATTCGCAAATATCTCGACATGTACTCAAGATAAAAGGATATTTTTTTCACTGAAATAAAGACAAGTGAACAAGCTTTAAGATGACACCAATAACTCTACATGCCCAAAAATTGACGAGAGCCTGATTCCACCACGCTGTCTCCCATTTCATCTGGCACGCAATGATTTCGCTTTCGTGGGTTTCACTAAATCGCTACCCTAAAATGACAAAGCTCTATCTGCTACGTACCTAGTTTGGAGAAATTTGACTTAAGAAAATGTTGAGTTTCAAAGCATGTCAAGTTTCGAATGCAATTCTTTGAATAGATTGATAATGAGTCCGAAACATCTGACGATTTTGGCGGAGTAGACAAAACATTTATTGGTTTCTGACCTCAAAGTCTTAGTTTTAATCAAATCATCCATAAATGTCTGATAGAACGTTGTAATTCTAAGGTAGCGATATGCCCAGTTTTGGCTCATGGGTAGCCCCAGGCGGGTGGTTAGGTTAGCGGCCCACTGACTGTCCGCGGGCCATCCGTATTTTGTACGGATTTTCTTGAAAAATGTTGTCCCTTAAATACGGATTTTGACCGACGGTCCCGGAAAATAACAACTTGGCAAGCATACTTCTAAACCAGAAAAATTAGCCTTCTGTTGTTCGGGATAATGACAAAAAATCGGGAGATTCTCGAAAAATTCGGGAGAGTTGGCAGGTGTGCAGTTTCGACAAAGTCAGCTGATACGCATGTGCGGCGCTCGGCGTCTTCATTCGTTTGAAAAGATGGCGTCGAAACGTTGGGCGATGAGCTCTAAGTCAGACTCTGGACCAAGTAAAGCAAAGAAACCAAAAAGGCAACAAGTTTTTCTTGACAAATACAAGGTGTCCCTGATAGCCACAGAGAGGGGTGGGCAGCTGTGGGTTAGATGAGAGTGTGCCATCGCTCCAGTTTCCCGCTCCACCCAGGTCGGTCAAGATAGACAAGAGTTGAAGCCCGCGACCTAATTCATCGAAACTGTGTCTATGAATGCATCAGAGCACCCACACCTTCAGATAGGGATGGGAACTTGCTGTTTCTTCAGTAACACGAAGGTTAAAAAATAGGTTTTATGTTTTATCTAAAAGCTTCTTTTGGACTAAAGTATTGCCCTTAGTCAGTCCAAACCATTATTTTTCTTAGATTTAAGAGATACAAATTTAGATATTTCACCAGAACACAGTGAATTTTGTGTGTGTTGCTGCTTGTATTTGTAAAGTGCACAGAGTCTGTGTTCTTTGATCAGGTTTACGCGCTACATAAATTGCATATACTTTTGTTATTGTTATTATTATTATTATCA
>NW_004798280.1:0-6860 GCF_000002075.1 Aplysia californica | reverse complement strand
ATATATATACGAAGCAAGCTTTCAGATAATATCAATAACTCCATATGCCCCAACATTTACGAACACCTGATTCCTCCGTGTCGTGACAAAATTCTCAATAATAGTAGCATTTTAACGTTCTATCTGACACTTTTGGCCGTTTTGAGTTACTAATGTGGTCAGATTTCAAAAGTTCTATCTGCTCCATCAAAATACTAAGGTTATTTTGAGTCGTTATCCAGATTTCCAAAGTATTGTGTTTTTAAAAAATCTTGACATGTGAAACTCAAAAAATTTTACGTCAAAATTGTCAAAACTTTGTACTGAGCAGAGAGAAATTTGTCATTCTAGGGTATTCAGTTTTCTTTCGTGCATGACGTCACATTGACCCTTACTGACAGCCCCCAAGAACAGGCCGAGACAACAGAACTTATTATCCTGGCAGCAAAATCATTTTTCTCGTCCCTAAACTAATTTCCCGTGGGTGCGATGGCGGAGCGGTTAGTGCGCTCGTCTCCGAAGCGGAAAGTCGGGCGGGGTTCGAGCCTTGGTTCGGACACGGATTTTTTTTCGCGCCCTCCTACCCACTCAGCAGTAACGGGTACCTGACTTCGAGTTGGGGAAGTAACGGCGGCGTGGAAAGGAATTGGCCACCCTACCACAATATGCCGAAGGCCCAGGAAGTTGTCTCACTAACAAGGCAATCCACAATATCCGGATCGGATGCGGGAATAACTTTACTTTTTAAAACTGAATTCCCACTGTCTTGCTGAGTTAATCAGAACGAAAATCCCTTTATGACCAACACTCACAAAGTCAGGGTAATGGGAGGTTGGCGGTTGTTCTGGTGTGGTTTGCTCCTTTCCCCCCATCAAAAACCTATCGTCCTTATCTCCCTTCCTTCTTTTTTTTTGCGTTTGTTACTCTTTTGTGACCCCTCTTATCTTTGACACGAATAAAATGACCTTATCATGTTGCAAGTATCGTAAAACTCTTACAATAACAAAAAGCCATGTTATCAAAAGACTGTTCGAATACATAATATATCGAACCACTAGATCTAGAGTGTGGGTGATTGGCGGGTGTTCTGGTGTGGTTTGCTTCTTCTTTCCTATCAAACATATATCGTCCTTATCTTCCACTTTTTATTTTGTATGTTTGTTACTCTCTTGTAACACCTCTAATCTTCTGGCGTTCATATAACTTTATGCAGTTGCGAGCGCCGTAAAACCTCTACTAAACCTAAAAAACTCTAATCTTCGACACTAATAAAATGACCATACTGTGTTGCAAGTGCCGTAAAACTCTTACTAAAACAAAAGTCAGGGTGTCACAATACTGTTCGAATACATAATATTATTATACCGGATCCACCAGAGTATTGCCAACCTAAAGTTCATCTCTCCGAAGACTTTAGTTTGAAAGCATTATACGGGGTTCCCACTACGGCTGGATCGGGCCGATCGCTCGACTCGATCGCCTGAAACTGAAAACAAACACATCTGTTTTTGAGGCGATCGAGTCGGGCGATCGGCCCGATGTAGTGGGCACCCCGTATTCAGAACAAGAGATTCCTCGTCTACGGGTGCAGCCATCAGTGCAAGGCCAAAGTCTTCAGGTACCAGAAGCCAGTAAAATACAGCCACGTGAAGGCTACATCACGTGGTCGGCACACTGGAGCTCAGCTGCTGGGTTTTGTTTGGTTTGGTTTTGTTATTTTCTCCGGTGTGCTTGCAATTACAAGGCCGACTTACCGTTCTACTTACCGTCATCCTCACGTCTTAGATCCGCGGCGCACTTTGACGGTCATGGTTCGCTATCTGTCCGTTTGCTCAGATGCTCTCTAAAAAGCTATAATAATATTAATTTGTGAGGCAGCGTGGTAGAATCAGGCTCTCGTCAATTTTGGGGCATATTGAGTTATTGATATCATCTTAAAGCTTGTTCGTTTGTCTTGCTTTCAATGAAAAAATTACCTATCCATCTTCAATAGAAGTGGAGATATTATGGATTGAAGGAGGTGGGGGAAACCTGATTTAAGAGGTAAAATTAGCGAGAAAATGGCAGCCAAAGCTTGGTAAATTCAAAAGCTGAAGAGTCCACGGATACTGTAAATTTATATTTTTGTTCCTTTAATCAACGTTTTCGGTGAAATCCTCAAATAAATGTGTTTGTAAATGGACATAAAAGGTGGCAAAAAGCCAAAATTTGATAAAAATTGCAAAGCAGGAACAAAACTGTTGTTTTCTTCGATTTCATTATTTTGACGAGAGCCTGATTCCACCACGCTGCCTCACATTTAATTGTCCTGATCTGAACCCGTCTGTTTACCTACTTTTACTTTGACTTTTTCACCCTTTGTTGACGTCAAACGTCGAGGGGAGATACAGGTGTTTTTTCTATGGTAGGCCAGCTCTGTAGCTCTTTCTTTTGGGAAATTACAATAATTTCTCATGGTTTCTTCTGTTTACGCTCTCCAAATAAGTAGGCCTACCGTATCTACTCTCCTGTACTACACCTCGTGTATAATAATGCAGGGGTTATATAGGAGATCTACTTTGACTGGAAAAAGGGGAACTTGTTTTGTGGGTCGTGCTAGTTATATATGGGGACAAGTTTCTGGTACGTTATACTTTTTTATAAGGTGGGAAAAGTGTGTGTGAAAAAAAGGGGGGCGGGAGTTAATAATTTTCTTTTTGACCAGTAAACACACACATTCTTTCACAAAAACATGTAGATTATAAAAATAATACATGAATTCATTAAAACGGAATCCTTATTTGGGCTAGATCTACTCTTTTTTTCCGCCACGGTTATTGATCTATAGAAGTGGAGGTTTGATTTTGCTTGCAAATTTTGGTATCTTCATCATTCAGTTTAGAATACCTTTATACTTGTGCTCGGTGACAGTATACCACTGCCAGTGCATAAATTAAAGGCTACAATTTATCAAAATACCCCTCGACGCTTAACGGCAACAGAGGATGAAAAAAAAAGTAAAAAGTAAGTATTTATCAAAATGAAGAAAAAACAAAGAATGGCAGTCTCTGGCTTTGACTCATAGGCTACGTGTGTTGCAATAACGATAGCAGCTTTATATAAAGGAGTTGGAGGTAGAGTTAGGGGTAGTAAGCGTGGTAGGGTTAAGCTTCATCTGCGACAGACATCGTCGATCATGGTTCTCCATTCATTCCTTTGCTCGGATGCTCTAAAAAATAAAGCTGCGTTTCCCTGATTTTTTCCTGTTACCCATTTGTTTCCCAAAGTATGTCATTCTGGGCCTACCCCTGCCCCTTTTGCCTTCAATTTTGTCAGTGAGAGCTAGATGTTCAAGACCCTTATGTCTATTCAGGTGTCCCACAAACTGCATTTAGTCGTTTCCTGGTTGTTTTTTACATTGAGCGTCCCACGTGGACTTCATGGAGCACTACCTCATGTGATTTCTTTCCTTCCATGATACTCTCAGCCAGCAAACCACATTTCTGTTGCTTCTATTTTATTTTCACTGTCTTTAGTGATTGTCCAGCATTCACGGCCATACAGAAGATATAGAGTTTAGATTAGCCTACATAATTTTTGGGGGAATAGGGCAAACGATTACACACACATGGTTGCAACCTAAGCCTTGCCAGTTTCGGAGAGAGCGGTGTTTGGTTATGCATGTAGCCTAAATATGGTTACTCGAGGAGAGCTTGTTTTGGGCTACATTTACTTAATAAGGGGAGTGCTTGTTATGGATTCATACATGTATAATCCAATCAAGGGGAGGGCTTGTTATGGCTACATGTAGCCCAAATAAGGGGAGTGCCTTTTAGGGCTACGCGTAGCTCAATCAAGGGGAGTGCTTGTTATGGCTACATGTATAATCCAATTAAGGGGAGTGCTTGTTATGGCTACATGTAGCTAAAATAAATGGAGTGCTTGTTATGGCTACATGTAGCCCAAAATAAGAGGAGTGCTTGTTATGGCTACATGTATAATCCAATTAAGGGGAGTGCTTGTTATGGCTACATGTAGCCCAAATAAGGGGAGTGCTTGTTATGGCTAAATATAGCCTAAATAAGAGGAGTGCTTGTTATGGCTACATGTATAATCCAATCAAGGCGAGTGCTTGTTATGGCTACACGTAGCTCAAATAAGGGGAGTGCTTGTTATGGCTACATGTAGCCCAAAATAAGGGAAGTGCTTGTTATGGCTACATGTATAATCCAATTAAGGGGAGTGCTTGTTATGGCTACATGTAGCCCAAATAAGGGGAGTGCTTGTTATGGCTACATGTAGCCCAATTAAGGGGAGTGCTTGTTATGGCTAAATATAGCCTAAATAAGAGGAGTGCTTGTTATGGCTACATGTATAATCCAATCAAAGGTGAGTGCTTGTTATGGCTACCCATAGCTCAAATAAGGGGAGTGCTTGTTATGGCTACAAATAGCCCAAATAAGGGGAGTGCTTGTTACATATAACCCGAATAAGGTCACTCACCCCCACCTCCCTAACCCCTTCCCGCGCTCACCACGGAGGAATGAAAGTATGGGACTTTGAGTTAGATAAAATATTTGGTTCTTCATATAATTCTGCAGCTAAGATTTAAAAACAATTCTTTTGTTTGCTTATTCCTTTTCGCACCCCTTTAAAGCACTCTAAGACGCATGTACAAAGTGTATGCACATAATTATTATTATTATTATTATTATTATTATTATTATTATTATTATTATTATTATTATTATTATTATTATTATTATTATTATTAATTTTATTATTATTATTATCATTTTTATTGTTATCATCATCATTATCATCATCCTCCTCCTCCTCCTCCTCCTCCTCCTCCTTCTCCTCCTCCTCCTCCTCCTCCTCCTCCTCCTCCTCCTCCTTCTCCTCCTCCTCATCATCATTTATCAAAACTTCCGCAATAATCTGAGTTGTCTCCTTCGATGTTCAGATCGCCTGTTTAGCCCGCGGAGGAATCAATGAAGCAGACGTCTGGCCCGTCTGTCCACCAGGAAGTAGTGCGGGAACAACCCACGTTTAACAAATGGCTGGTCGCTGTCTGCGGAGTCTTCAGCTTCGGCCTGTCCTACGGACTTCCGGTGTCCATGACGGCCATGTTTATAGACTGGCAAGACACCTTCGAGGAGTCGCGCGCCAATATAGCGGTGATCAATGGCGTCACTATAGGGCTTCTCATGGGTGCTGGTGAGTGCGAAGTTTTAGCTTTCTCTTTTTCTTTAGTAGAGGGTTTTACGGCGCTCGCAACTGCTTAAGGTCATATGAGCGCCAAGGAGTGGGTGTCAACAGAGAAGTCTTCACAGGGAATCAGACTTACTCTGCTCACCTCTCTAACTTCAGCAGCACAAGGTCTGCTTCGACTATCAAGACACCCCGGAAATAGCAGGTCACAAGAGAGCGACAAACATACAAAAGAAGTAGAGGAAAATGACAATAGTAAGGATTAGGAAAGAAAAAGCAGCAGTTCCCTGTAGTAGATCAGGCACAATTATGAGCGTGACATGATGAATCAGCCCATGTACAATTCTATTTTGCTTGAACGAGAAATGTCCCCCCTTTGAGAATCGCGTGAAGACACTACAGTCAGTGGCACTGCCCCGGGGGGTAAAAGACACTACAGTCAGTGGCACTGCCCCGGGGGGTAAAAGACACTACAGTCAGTGGCACTGCCCCGAGGGGTTCTTTAGGTTTAGAGCGACAATGTTCATGGTGATGCTGCCTTGAAAGCCCCACCTCCAATATTTTGTGTTAGTTTTTCAAGGCTCAGTCTTAAGTGGCTACTATTGACAACATTAGAATGCCCTAATTAAAAGAGCTGCGGAGCAGGTATACCATAAAAAACTGTATCTTTACTTCAACGCTTAAAGGCAACAGAGGATGCAAAAGAAAAAGTATTAATGGTCCGTAACTTTCGAGATGGGATAAAATACTCTTGTAGGAGCATAAAAAGATATTGTGTTGCTAGATCGTTTAAACACTTATAAATTGTTAGTACAGTACTTTAAGCAGATTCCGTACCTTCTTGTTTCAATGATTTTAAAGTCCACGTTGAAATCGTTACATACAACAAATGCACTTTCAAAATCTTCCCTTACTGCAAGACAGTGCTTTGAAATTTAATTACTCGCTTAGAAATATCGTTATAGTCGTCCCTTCATTTTCTTTTCAACAATGGGTGGCCGTCTCATACAATTTCGTATACATTTTAAAATACCTACCATTATTAATTTTCTCTTCCGCTCCCCCCCCCCCCACACACTTTTCGACAAACACCACCCTTCTCCTACACAACCCACCCTTCACCTACACACCCCACCCTTCACCCACACTCCCGACACTCTCCTACACAACCCACCTTTCACCCACACTCCCGACCACTCACCTACACACCCCGCCCTTCACCCACACACCCGACCACTCACCAACACACCCGACCTTTCACCCACACACCCAACCCTTTACCCTCACACCCCGACCACTCACCTACACACCCCACCCTTTACCCTCACACCCCGACCACTCACCTACACACCCCACCCTTCACCCACACACCCGACCACTCACCCACACAATCGACCACTCACCCACACACCCTTCACCCACACACCCGACCCTTCATCCACACACCCGACCCTTTACCCTCACACCCAACCACTCACCTACACACCCGACCACTCACTTACACACCCGACCACTCACCTACACACCCGACCACTCACCTACACACCCGACCACTCACCTACACACCTCACCCTTCATCCACACACCCGACCACTCACCTACACACACGACCACTCACCTACACACCCGACCACTCACCTACACACCCGACCACTCACCCACACACCCCACCTTTCACCCACACACCC
>NW_004798279.1:227452-230010 GCF_000002075.1 Aplysia californica | reverse complement strand
TTCCTCCCTCCTCCCCCACCCTCTCTCTGAGACTCTGTCGTCTTTTCATTAGCGACAAAAAGATCGTAAAAAATATTAATTTCCCTTCATTTTTCCTGACAAGCTCACTAGCGGAACTGTCAAACTGGGCTTCGTTATCACTGTTGATTTACGGGCTGACACAGGCTGATTATGTCTGTCGGAGAATGCTGTCAGGGACCTGTTTGTTTGCCAGTACTAGCGAGTAAACATTTCCAACTCCAACTGCATTTTTCAAAACTAGAGATAGTGATTGGTTGGCGAGTGCTCTGTCAGTGTGATTTGACTCCCCCCCCCTCCCTTATTAAACATGTCATCTCTCCCCTTTCTTCTGATTTTCTTCGTTGTTGTTGTTGTTGATGTTGTAGTTGTCGTTGTCGTTGTTGTTGTTGTTGTTGTTGTTGTTGTATATTAATCTCTATAGTAACACATCTAACCTTCGGCACTTATATGGCCTATTAAAATTTTGTGTTGCAAGTGCCGTAAAACGCTTACTAAAACTGAACTAGAGATTTCACAGCCAACATTTGCTGGAAATCGATATGAGCTAAATCCAAGTTTTGTTAAAATACAAATGAATAATTATGTTCTTTGTTTTTCTTCTGTTTAAATTTCCTTATTGTTTATAGCAGTTGGTTTTGACGTATTTCCTTTTTAGTGATGAATGTAGAGCATTGTCAAATACGAGCCTGCTTTGGATTTGGAGTACAAGTTCACTCCGCACTACTGTATTGGTAAATAATACACTACTTTCTAACAGATAATCAACATCCTTTTCCTCCTCTTACTCCTCCCCTTCAACATCATATAGCATCATCATCATCCTCATCATCATCATCCTCATCATCATCATCATCATCATCATCATCATCATCACCATAACCACCACCACCTCTACCACTCCACCACCACCACCACCATCATCCCACATAACTCCTCATCACAACAACAACCACCTGACCACAACAACCACCATCTGACCACAACAACCACCATCTGACCACCACGACCACCAGTCAGGAACTAGTCCGGTTCGTGTCCCTGGTAACCACCACCCTGAGAGCCTGGTCTCGCCCGCTGATTGGCTGATGACGTCGCCTGAGAGCGCCTCGCTCGGCTGGCTGCTCACTGCTCACTCACTCACGGTAGTGTCCGCGACACTCACTGTCGTCTCCTGGCCTGGCCTGACACTGGGGAACAACGGCTTCCCAGTAGATTTTGTGCTGGGCGGGAAACGATTCACGAAACCCAATTGTAAATCTGGATATCCAGTTCTTGCGTCTGAGTTATAAAGTACAACTACAGACTTCAACATAATTTAAGGACCACCTTGACAAATAGCCCTGATTTTTTTAAATCGGAAAAAGAAAGTTTCATTTTGTTTTTTGCTCTGAAAGTGTTAATGGGTTGTCAGTGCGTACTGCAATGCCTCCTGAAGGGGCATAAACCACCATGTGCAGCACGGAAATTCACGAACATTTTAGCCGAATTTGCAAGTGGCTCTTAACTTATGTTGAAGTCTGTAAGTGCAAGTGGTTGGCGGGTAATAAAGTGTGGTTTTCTCCTTTTTTCCTATCAAACATATTATATTGTCCTTATCTTTCCTCCTTTTTTACGTTTGTTTCTCTCGTGTAACATCTCTAATCTTCGGTGCTTTTATGACCTTATTGTGATACAAGTGGCGTAAAACTCTTACTAACATTGAAGCAAGACCCAATCCGCTTTGACTTACTTTTCGACCTGCTTTCTATATGCAGATTTATGTATTTTGTGTTTCCGCCCAAGCACTATTTTCAAACATGTATCTGACGGCTAACACATTTTGCAACAGTGATAAATGGCGGAAAAAGGGAGAAAAAGAAGGGGCGGGGCGAGGGAGGGTGCAATGGGCTAGTATGAAGGAAAAAACCCCAGACCAATCAGAAATTCCCGAGAGCTAAACTTGCTTTTTAAACTACTTTTAAATCTAAATCAACCAACATCGAGTTTAGTGGGAAGGAGTGATTAACCTGCACCTTTAGTTGCGCCCTCATTTGACTTTATACAGTTGCAAGCGCAGCTCAACTTTTACCAAACTGAAACGGATATCCAGTTAATGAAAAATCTAAGTCTACACCCAGCACTACTAGCTAGCAAGCTCGCCAGCTATTACCCTAGCAGTAGTAGCAGAAGCAAGCAGCGTTCCTCGGCTGATCGTGTTCGATCCGCGGTCCAGAAGTAACAAAATCGATTCCCTTCCTCTTTCTCTGCTCGGGCGTGCTACCAATATCTTTGTGTGGTGTAGGAGTAGCGCCCGCCGTGTCCCATCCAGTCCTTTTCACCACTGCTAATGTTTTTCCGCTTTCTTGTTCCCTTTCTTGTGTGTAGAAACAGCAGTCTGTGGTCTCACGTTTATACGTTTTCCTGCTGAAATCCATTACATTCTTTCTCTTTTGATTTCTGCCAACGAAGTTACGTCTCTTCGTAATTTTTCATACTTCTCACCATTTTTATATGTACTCTCTCTCTCTCTCTCACACACACACACACACACCCACCCA
>NW_004798279.1:223540-224730 GCF_000002075.1 Aplysia californica | reverse complement strand
ACGAATCTGGGCTAAAATCGACTAAAAGGGCTCGCTAGTGCTCAGAATTTTTCTTCCTTCTCGCAAGCAGTAGCTGGGCCAATCGTCCCATCCTCTATTTATTCCCGCAATCACTGCCAAAGTACCCTATCTCTAAGGACAGAAGAGGAAAAAGTCCTCGTACTAAAAGGGACTACTATTACGGCTTGGTTGACTACAAGCTCAGAATTCTTCTTCTTCTTCATCTCTGCTAACACAGAAGCAGCAGAACCACCACCAATCGTCTTGGTGGATTTTCCTCCTTCCCTCCCTCCCTCCCTCCCTCCCTCTATCCATCCATCCGTCCCTCCCTCCCTCCTCCGTGAGGCAGCTGGGAGGGAGTGAGTGGTTTAGTCCGTGGGTTGAGGCAGTGCGCGAAGAGATCAGTGTGTGTCCCCCCCTCATACCCATAGTCACTCACTCACCGCTCCTGGTGATCGAGGCGGCCAGGGCACGCGCGTTGGTTGGTTGGATGGTTGGATGGTTGGTCCCTGGTGGTCGTGCGTGCTCGTGTGTCGGTGGTGCCTCGGTCGTTATTTTTTTTTCTTCCTCCTCTCTCTCTCTCCCGTTGGTGACTGGCGAGTAGCGGAGGGAGATGCGACAGACAGAGATAGTAACTGTAGTAATAGTCGTAGTAGTAGCCGTCGTAGTACCAATGGCTGGCGGAGGCAAAAAGTACTAACGCCCGGCCTGTTTGCGGTGGGTGGTCGCTATGGTGATGGTGATGCAGTCTTGTGTACTAATAGACCAACCAAACAACGGCTCGTCGTCTCACGTGACACCAACAGGCAGACGTGAGTATCTTGTCATATTATACGACTCACACACTCACACTGTGTTACTTTCATGTCTTTTAAAGTAAGTGCCCGTAATGGAGCCCGTACATCAGCCCCGTGAGTATCATTTAATGAGGGGGAAACATCCGCGGGTCAGCTGTTCAGATGTGCTAAGCTCAAAATTTTGACCCAAAAATATACATGTATATTGTAGTTTCCTTTATCTGTGATATCTGTTGCATGTGAGCAAGAAATATTTTGTCAAAATTTGAATTCTTCCTGTTGAAGAATGTGAGAAAGGAAAAAGTACATAACGCAGCTACGACAGTTCAAAAAACGAAACTGCTTTTCTCTCTCTCTCTCTCTCTCTCTCTCTCTCTCTCTCTCTCTCTCCTG
>NW_004798279.1:219841-221800 GCF_000002075.1 Aplysia californica | reverse complement strand
GGAGAGAGAGAGAGAGAGAGAGAGAGAGAGAGAGAGAGAGAGAGAGAGAGAGAGAGAGAGAGAGAGAGAGAGAGAGCGCAGTCGAAACAGAGGAAACATTTTCAGCTCAGTGTTGCTATAGCAATTAAGTTTATTCTTTTTGAAGGGCGAGGGGTTGCAAAAGGGGTCGCGACGAGGGAGCAGGGAGAAAAAGAAAAGCAGGGAGAACAATGTTCTTTTTCTTCAACAAGGAATCTTTTGTTGCTGCTTCCATTTATCTGAGGCATTTGTAACTTCGTAGTTTGTTCGACTGAGGGAAAGATAAACTACATTCCCGCTTCATACATAATTATGTAAATGCCATCAACATAATTTGCTTGTTTTTGTTTTGTTTTGTTTTGTAGGTTTCTTCCCGAAATGTTTTGTTTTCATCATATCAAACTATCACTGTTGTGTTAATGTTGCTCAAGGCAATGTAAATGTGAAAGCGTTTACTTTGCTATAATGTTATCGTACGATCTCACTGAGGTGTTTAAATAAAACTTGTAATGAATCAGGTGGCATGACTTCTGTTTAGCTGATTTTCGCTTACAGTTGTCTAGACATTTTAAAATGGGTTTATAGACAATAAAAATAGGATTACTAGATATTCAATTTCGTTTATCACTTACCCCCGATTTGTGAATAGTTTACTTCTTTCATACATGTAGGTGATTAGGATTAAGTGAACGTTCTTGAGGGAGATGTTGTACCGCGTGTTGTTGTCATTCCCAGGCCGATCTAAAAGCTCAGACAAAAAAAAAACAAAAAACAAAAAACAAACCAAAACCAAACCAAACAAAAATAAAAAAACAAAACAAACAAAAACAAAAACAACAAGAAAAAACAACAACAACCAAAACAAAACAAACAGCCCTTTAAATTGCCCAAAGTATTTCACAAGCAAAACAGAAGTCAATCCAGCTACTGAAATGTTGTTTGAAATATTTTTTTTCTTTCAAATTCCGTGCAAATTGCTCTGTGGATTCCAACTGCTTACAGTCGTTCAAGCGTGTAGTTTCCTGAGGATTTCAACATTTTGTTAGACACCCTGAATAAATCGTTAGATGCAGTTTAATTTTAATTTTAGGGTGTCGACAAAGATCCAAACTTTCAGAGTAACTAGAAAAAAACACTTTTTTTTCATATACTGAAAGTGTTATCATCTACAGCCTTGAATATTGAAAATTATTTACAAGTAAAACCTTATTTTCTTAAAGTTCAAATTATTTCCTTATTTTTGCTTCTGCAGTGTGATTGATCTTTGTGATGAAGTAAGTTCTCGAGCTTGTTCTGTCAAACAGTTTTTCAAGGTTAAAATCGGAATAGGCGTTGTATTATTTTTCTTCGTCTCTCCTCGAAAATTTCTTTAGAACTTGTTTCGTAAAGCAGAAGGAACCAAACAGTCCACTTTTCACAAGGCTTATAGTGTGTCTAGTTGTGTATTTAAAACCAATAACACCACGACCAACAACAATAACAACAACAACAACAACAACAACAACAACAGGAACAACAGCAGCAACAACAACAACAATACTAATTATAATAGCAACGACAATAACGATGACGATAACAAAAACAAAAACAATAACACATATCAAGAACAATATTGACAACAACATAAAAAACGACAGCAACACAAAACAATAATAATAAGGACAATTACAGCAACAATGACAACAAAAACAACAGCGAGCACAATAATAACAAGAATATGATGTCCTTGTGAATGATCCCCCAGTTCAGAATAGTAAAGCGGCAAAAATCAAAGTTTCTAAAACTTCTACAGATGCACTTGCAACGACAATATGGGCGTTTTCACACTCCAGGAAATCTGTACATTTTAAAATTTGTCGCGAATGAGGTATCATTTCCTGTTGACTTGGAAGAAGAAGAAGAAGAAGAAGAAGAAGAAGAAGAAGAAGAAGAAGAAGAAGA
>NW_004798279.1:216514-218850 GCF_000002075.1 Aplysia californica | reverse complement strand
TCTCTCTCTCTCTCTTTCTCTCTCTCCCATCTCCCCCTCTCATTCTCTCTCTCTCTCTCTCTCTCTCTCTCTCTCTCTCTCTCTCTCTTTTCCTCTCTCTCCCCGTGGCTGTCCGATCGATCTCCTGCCTCCGTCGCGCTCACCTGCAGCTGCTGTAGGAGGGAACCTCGCTTGTCTAGATCTACTTCCACCTCGCGGACCGTCGTGTCGAGCTCAAAATCACAGCCCCGTGAGCGAGTGACTACCGTTGTCGTCCGCGCGTGTTCCTTGTCTCACACTCACCACACTCACAGACCAACATTTCCTCGATAGATAGATGGACGGACGGACGAACGGACGAACGAACGAACGACCGACCAGCAAGCCACTGAAATGAAAAAGGGCGCGGGGGCTATTGTCATACGGATTAGATTTGCAAGCTTAGGCCGGCTGTTTACGCTTCACTCCGCGTTTGCTCCGGCTGGGAGGAATTGAAAAAGGGGAAAAACACTGGCAGAGAAAAAGCATAACACAGCGGTCGGCTGAACTGCGGGTGTTAACGAGCAGGAAATTATTGTGACATCATGAGGTAGAGAGTAATCATAAGTTCTAAAGCTCTCGTGCTAGGTCTGTCTTCGGGTTAGGTCAATAATTGGAACGTTGCTGTTAGGTGATAGATTCTCTTTTTCTTTTGTCATATTGTGTCTTGAGCACAGAAAAGGGGCATAGGCTTTGCAAGACAACATCAGAATAATGATATAGGAGAGTGACACTGGTTCTTGTGGGTTTTTGTTTTGGTTATGCGGGGTTTTTTTTTCATCTATCTGTTTGAGCTGTCTAGTGTCTAGTCGTTCGTAGGTTAGTAAAGTTTTTTTTCAAGTGGGGAAAAAGGGGTGAGGAGTTGATTTATCTTTTTTTTTTAAGATTTCGTATTTTTCATTTGGGACAAGGTAGAGTAGGAATATGGTGGGCTGGGGATGGGGGTTGGCGGTAGAGAACTATAATGTTTGATGTTAAAAAATGCACACCCTCAACCCCCCCCCCTCAACAAAATACCAAAAAATCAACGAAAAAATCAGGACAACAACAGCAAAAATAAATAAATAAATAGATAAATAAATAAAGGAAAAAAGGAAAAAACTAAAATGAAGAAAGAAAACACGACCGACTAATAACAGACTGAATGAATCAATGTTTAGCTATTCAAAAGCTAAAACAAGGAAAAAGAACGAGACACTTTTAAAAAACGGGCCACGGGGAGCAAAAAAGAGGAAACAAATGACTCTAGCTGTGAAAATGTTCGAGCAAAGGCAGTAACACAATAAACAAAGATAAAAATACGTATCAAAACTGATTGCACTTTCCCCCTCATGAAACTCAGCACAGCGAATGCCTAGAGCAAATTATGAACAAATTCATTTCTAAAGAAATTCTGAAATTTACAAATGGACAATAAATGAACAGAATGTTTGACTACATAAGTGGGAAATAAATAAATAAAAGAGCAATCAAAGAAAATGCAAAGAAACACAGATAAACAAAAAAGACCACAACATACCAACAAAACAACAAAAAACAACAAAAACAACAAAAAACCACCACCCCAAAAAACCCAACAAACAACAACAACAACAACCAAAAAACAAAACAACAAAACAACTCACGTACGTACGAACAAGCAAACTACTTATGTCAAGGAAAGAAACGTTCGTTTGTAGGCCTACACACATGGTTTTGAATGAATAAGTAACCTAGTAATTAAACGGGTAAATAAATAGTTGAATGAATGGTACAACAGAAAGCTATACAACTTTTATCTTATCTTGTAAAAACACCAACAAAAAACATCAGCAGCAACAACAATAATGTTATCACCGTTAACAATAAAAAAACAACAACAACAAACACAACAACAACAAAAGCAAACTAAAAAAACAAACAAAACAAAACCCCCAAACAACTCGGTGTTAATCCACATGCAACAGCGAAGACGATAACAGCAACAGTAAGTGAAGGGGACAACAAAAGAGAAATAACACAGAAGATGCACATCTGGGATCGCAAACACACTCTAAAAAAATTGTCTATTGTACACACGAAAGAAGCAAAGTATGACTCTAAATAATTGAGAACAAATTAAATTAAAGGTGAAAAAGTAATCCGAAAGGAATATTTTAAAAATACCGCAAATAATTACATTTACTATTTATACAAGCCGAACTAACTTTTCTAAAGTAAAGTTAAACTAAACTAAACAAAACTAAATTGAACAAAACTAAACTTTAAACGAATGGAACGATAACAAAACAAAACAAAATAAAACGAAACGAAACGAAACCAAAAAAAAAAACCAAAAC
>NW_004798279.1:214387-215537 GCF_000002075.1 Aplysia californica | reverse complement strand
GGGGGGGCAGGGAAAAAAGTAGGGTGCAGCCAAGAGCGAACAGATGTGTTTCCAATCCCATCAATCAAATCGGGGGCGGCTTCCACACCTCGAGTGTCTTCCATCACATCAGATTTTTGGTTCAAATTCCTTTCCCGTTCCTGTCAATAAGCTAGAGATACGTTGGAGAAATCACAGAAACTGTTCCGCTTGGTTGAATTTCAGAAAAGAGACCCGGTATATTATTATGGAAAGGAATGTTTTCTGAAAAGAACTAAGAAAAAAGAATCAAAATAATCTACTTAAAAAATGATAGACAAGACCACAGACAAGTAGACGAAATATCGATGATAATAATAATAATAATAATAATAATAATAATAATAATAATAATAATAATAATAATAATAGTAATAATTGTAATAATGATGATGAAAAAAAATAAAAATCCAATAGCATTTGAATGTAGAGAAATAAGTAATATCAGCCACAATGTTTATTCTGATTTGCAACGTCAATAACAACAAAGACTTCATCAATAATACCGATAATAATGACAGGGACGACGACGACAGAAACATAAACAACAACAACAACTACAACAACAACAATAACAGCAACATCAACAGCAGCACTAAGAACAACAACAATAATAATAACAGTAGGAACAGCAGCAACAACAACAACAACAATAAGAACAACAACGATAATAATAACAGTAGGAACAGCAACAACAACAACAACAATAACAACAACGAACATAAAAACATGAACAAAAGAAGTCCAAAACAAGTAAAGCTTCAACGATAAGGACAACAACATTTTCCCACCCGCCCCAATACAAATTATAACCAAATGTTCTTTTTGCAAAATGAAATTAAATGCACACATACACACGCTTACACACACATACACACATAAAACACACACACACACACACACACACACACACACACACACACACACACACACACACACACACACACACATAGACACACAAACTCACAAACATACACGCACTCAAAGTTCTGCAAGGCTTTCGAAAATGACTTAAAAAGAAAGAGCTGTGTTATGGCAATTGGAACAATAAAAATTAATGACTCTATCAGTTTGTGACAGAAGAACGAATACTTCTGACCACCACCACCACCACCAACAACAACAACAACAT
>NW_004798279.1:212655-213785 GCF_000002075.1 Aplysia californica | reverse complement strand
CACACACACTCCAGTCTCTCCATTTTCCTGAGAAGATTGTCCTAAACAATGTTTCTAAGAATACCTCATTTCGCTACCCCCTCCCCCATCCATCCAGTGTTTTGCCATGAAAAAAAAATGCTTCATTCTTACGCAGTTAATTATTGTGTCTTCCTCCACTTTGATTTCCCATTAGAAAAATCTCTTGGAACCCCAACCTCCTCCCCACCCCGCCCCCCACTCCTCTTTTTCGTAAAAGGGAACCCGAATAAGACAAATTTTTCCACACAAAAAACCAACCCAACAAAAACAACCCCCCCCCAACAAAAAGCAACAAAAAACAACAACAACAACAACAAGGAAAAATAATTTTAAAAATTTAAGAAGAAGAAAAACAAAACAAAACAAGGAAAATACTGTTATAATTAATTATTCTTACTGAGTGACAGACAGCGGACCCGAGTAAAGGAATAAATTAAACCACCAAAGCGACACGAATCTTTTCTTTCGTTTCTCAAAGAATACAATTTTATGCAAAGTAGAGTGAGTAGACCGAGAGAGCTGCTGGCGTCTGCCTCGATTTTTGCTCCCCTTTTATTATTTTTGTTTTTTGTCTCTCTTACAAGTCTCCCGTTCACCTCACCCTGATGGTGGGGATAAATTGGTTTTGTTGGAACCAATGAATAATCGTTAAATGCAGATTAGTTGGCCTCTGCTTTACTCTCAGGTCCTGTTGAAAGTACAATACATGTACTCAGAGGTGGTTCAGTCCCCGGGTCTTTGGTAAGAATGCCTGGCTGGCAGATATATTAGCATGCTATTAGTACGAGCTCTCATTTTATCACCATCTTCCTCCCGTCTGCCATCTGTGACTTATTGGAAAATAAGAATTGTGGTTAGACAACAATGATTTGTAGGAAACCTGTTAAGAGTGCGTAAGAATAATATTATAGCCTAAGCAAAAACACGATCTAACGAAAAAGAAATAAATCTTTTAAAAGAAGGAATAAAATAAATCAGAACAAAGCGCAGAACAGTTTAGCGGAAGCGAAAGACGCAACCCAAAAATATACCGGTGTATTTTTGAATTAACAACAACAACAACGACAACGACAACAACAACAATAACAACAATATATTATTATTATTAT
>NW_004798279.1:206640-208009 GCF_000002075.1 Aplysia californica | reverse complement strand
CAACAACAACAACAACAACAACAACAACAACAACAACAACAACAACAACAACAGCAGCAGCAGCAGCAACAAAAATGTCTTTCAAACCCAAGACAACCAGAAACGCGTAGACAAAACTGAACATTAAATACACGAACCATGAACAGAGGGCAAGGTATTCGATACTGAAAGAAAGGAAAGAAAAAGAAAGAAAAATATGCTAGGAAGATGTGTACAGAAACGGAAAAAAGCAATTAACGCCGTGGACCGTCCCTAAATGGAGGATGAGTGGTTGCGATTTCGAGGAAGGAGAGAAGAGGATCGAGTGCAGTGGAGGAAGAAAAAAAATGAAGCAATGATAGAAGAAAGGACAGGGATTGCTTTCTTTCTTTCTTTCTTCCTTCCTTTTTGTTTCATTTTTTTGGGTTTTGTTTTGTGTTTCTCTATCATGTAACGGGACAGTGGGAGAGACAAGGGGACATGCAGTGTGGTCGTGGTTGGGAAGAGCCTGTCACTCACTCACCACAGGATCACAGACATGGGGCTCACAGTTTACCGAGTGGCTCCTTTGTTTCAGCTCTTCTGGGTTTTTTTTGGATTGTTTGTTTTGTATGTTTCTGGATTGCGTTCTGTTTTCTAGATTCTATACCTCTGTAGTATTTGTTTTGTTTTTGCTTTTTTTAAAACAAGTATTTTATTTCTTTCTATTTGTTTTCATGTTTCATTCTGTTTTTTTAAATATGTAGTTCTATATATTTTTTTATTTCGTTTTGGGGCCTCTTGGTTTGAAAAAAAAAGAGAGGATCAAATTTCCCTACTACACAATGAGCAGTTGTCTTAAAGAATCCGGACTTTCAAAATAGATTTACAGTTTGCAATCTATCTGCAAATAAATGTGTTATATCTCACTCGTTACTTTCCCATTTTCATCGTAAGCGTACGTTTGTGAAGAAACACATCCCAAAAGCTCAGCGAATAAAGGTCAACAGAAGCAATAACAACAGCAGTATTAGTCCCAAAAACTACAGCAATAACATTAACTATAACAAGTGCAACAAAAATAATAACTAGATAACTATCATTATGACAACAACAACAGCAACAAAAACAACAACAACAACAGCAACAAAAGCAACAACAACTACACCCCAACACAACGAATAACATATTCAGGATCTTTTTGAAAATTATTTTCTCTCCACCTCATAAACACAATTAATAAAGAAGAAACGATAGTAGAAGTTGCTGTTTGATATTGCACCTACTTAAGTCTCTTTTCCGATTTGTATGGAACTGTTGGTGTTTTTGACATTTCATTTTTGTTATGGCTTTCTTTCTGTTAGGTTATTATTGTTTTATTTACTCAAATATTTTTAGGGATCGAAAGGGG
>NW_004798279.1:204308-205934 GCF_000002075.1 Aplysia californica | reverse complement strand
CCCTCTGTCTGTCTGTCTGTCTGTCTGTCTGTCTGTCTGTCTGTCTGTCTGTCTGTCTGTCTGTCTGTCTGTCTGTCTGTCTGTCTGTATTAGTAAACGTAATTCGTTCAGTCTGTTTTTTCCACGGAACCTGCAATACGTAAGTCATGTTGAGTCGATCCTTATACCCAGTGCACACTGCAGAAAATTTGGTCAAATCTCTGTTTGATATGATTTGAAACAGTTGAGTACCGCTAGATGTTCCCTCATGGAAAGGCAAAAGCATCCAATTTTGGCACAATTTGATAAAATACTCCAGTATCAAATAGGTTTCATTTTTAAATATAGGTCACGGTAACAGCTTATATTCGTGAGTTTTTGGGTGTGGTTGGAAGGTATTTAGGTATCTTTTGTTTCTTCTATTAGTTTCCAACATTATTGTTGTTTTGCGATTAGGAAGAAAGGTAGTCAATATAAACTACCTTGGAGTAGTACAAACATCGTATTTTTTCACTCATTTCTATTGTACAATCAGTAATACTTTCCAAGTGGTGTCCATTGTTGTTGCTATAATTGTTGAGGCTGTTACAGTTGTTATTACTATTGCTCCTGTCCTATTCATTGTGTCTACCGCCGCCTCGTCTTTGTTGTAGTTTTTTCTTCTTGCCAAAGTTGACGTCGTTACATAATATACCGACGGCCAAAGAAACTTCGTAAGTTTGAAATTTAGCCATGCTGAATTTTTTTTTACAAAACAGAATTGGAATCTAGTCCGTTTTTTCAGAACTGTGAATCGTTCTTGAGTTATCTTTTGCGTTTAGATGTATTCTATTTTGTCAGTTAAATCTGGCAGATAACACACAGTATGTGACGCAGTAATGGTTTTTTGTTTTTGGCTTTTTCTTTTTCTGATACCTTTTCTATTTTTTAACCCTCTTTTTAACTTCCGTGGATGCTCAAGGACTGAAGAAGATAAATTGCCCCAAAATGCCCTTTCAAAAGACTCCCATCTCTCATACCTGCCAGAATGATCTGTATTAGAACTTCTCAGGACTGTGCGACCAACAACATTTTTATTCTAAACCGTTGGTCCGAAGGTTTAATTTGCTCGGAGTCTGTTTCCTCTCTTCTGAACGGCATGCATTGCCATTACGGTGCAAGAGCCCGTGGAAATTGCAGTCTCAATTCACCACGATTTTCTCGAGCGAAAGTAAAGGCCACGCATGACTGTTGGGAGAGTTGTCTCTCCTGCAAAGGGGGAACAACCAGACAAATTAGATTGCAGTGAATTTCAAATTCCAACTTTGTCGCTGCCCAGTGCCCTGGACTTGTCCCTTGGTTCTGCCACTGTGGTGGTGAGTGGGCGGGGCAAGTCACTTGCAGGGGAGAGAACTGGTCCGCAGAGTTACCACCCTTTTTTTTGGTGGTTTTTCTTCGTTTCCGGCAGGAAGGGTAACTCTGTCTTTTCATTCCGGAGAAAGTCCTCGGTTAAATCAAATAAGTTGTCGCACGGGTCTCTGGCTGGTACTCTTATGCAAAGTGTCTTTAACGCTCTGGCTTTCTGGGGGGGTTCTTTTTCTTTTTCTTTTTCTTTTATTTGTGGTGTTCTCTGTTTGTGTGTGTCTTTTTTTCTATTTTTTTTTTTTG
>NW_004798279.1:202325-203683 GCF_000002075.1 Aplysia californica | reverse complement strand
TATATATCTATCTTCTGCATATTTTTGTTTTCAAACTCTCTTATTAAAAAAAAAAAGTATGTTATTTGCTAAACGCACTTTTTCACACCAGTGATCCCCACCTGCCTGTCTTATATTCACATTCAAAGATATCATAAGCAAGCGAATTACGTCAGTAAAATTGAGACAATTTTGGGTTACGACTTAAGAATGCCTTTGATCAGTGGTTGAAGTAATATGTGGCTTGTTTGATGGCATTCAGTTATTGACATTTCACCCCGAGAAAGTGATTATGCTCTGAAAAAAAAATTGGTTGGCACGATCAGGTTCCCACCAACGTCCTTAGCTCTGAAAAATTGAACCCCGAAAAAAAATATCTTAATGAACTTGTCTCGGTGCCAAAGTGGGTACGTTATGGTTTAAGTCTAAGTGGCCATGCACTGTTGAAAAGCCCGGGCTGATAGATAATGTGTCTCTACCTTACCTCTTCGTTCCGTTAGCTCAGCTGGTATCTTGCTGGATTACAGAACGGATGGCCCTGGTTCGAATCCCCGAAAAGGGCATACTTGAACTTGGGTTGCTTTCGTAGTTTTTTAGACTCTCCACCCATTTAGCTTGGTTCTATCGGACTTGGGCGTTAAAATCGGAGGTCTTGCCTCTTAAATTACCTTACTGTGTTGAACGGGACGTGAAATTTATACCTCAACAAAATTTCAGTTTGAGGAAGTTTGTCTGTTCGAGTATCTCCATTCTCTCTGATCCTGTATCCCACCCTACCCTGGTTGGATTTGACAGGTAGGGTAAAGGCAGCCCGATTATGAAATTAATCAAAATTGTATTGATAGTTGATAGGGGAAAAAAAATCAATGTCCCCTCAGTGAAAGCTTACTTTGTGGTACAGGGCCAATTTTGTAGGTATATCATTTTATATTAAGATGTTAGGTTCCGCGCAGACTAGGAACATTTTCTCTCATCACACGACTGCCAGTATGCAAACACCCAATTAATTTTGGTCCGTTCGCTTCTCTTCGTCACCAAATAACGTCATATTTCAAAGGCGTGCGATGAATGGACATTTTCACAGTATGCTCATGGCTTAAGTTAAAGGCATGTCCTAAGTTAAAATAACAGTTTTAAATTTTGTATGAGTTTAATGCTATATAAAGAACAAGTATAGATCAGTTCTAAGACGGGTCGCAATCTAAGGGGTTTTGTGCCTTCGCACGACAGATCAGCACTAAAGCCATATGGAGAGAAGAAATATTAAACTGAGACAAATGATACCTCTCTTACAACTGAGAAGCTGTTGTGTTTAAGTTGCACACTTTCTGCAGTTTAGTTCCGGCTGGCTTTTTGAGAGAGTTATGTACACCAACACC
>NW_004798279.1:199993-201069 GCF_000002075.1 Aplysia californica | reverse complement strand
CCCCCCCCCTTACCGTTGAACATCTAAAGTGGGGTGGGGATAAGGTCGGCACAGGAGACAATCTATTAAACCTTAACAAGAAAAACAAATCGAAATCTAAAACAAACAAACCAAAAGAACTAAAAAACAACAACAACAACCCCAAATAAAAACAAGCAAACACATGTGACAAGAATACAGGACAGTGACTAGCCATTACATGACTAACAGGGACAAGATAATTAATGTTGTTATTGTTGTTTTTCTTGCTGTAATTACTTCTGTCGTTGCTGCTGTTTTTATCGTTGTCGTTATTGTTGCTGCGGCTGCTGCTAATGTCGTTATTGTCTTTGTTGTCTCTACTGTGTCGTTGGTAGCGACATATAGGATCGTTAAAAAGTATTCTCAAACTCGTCACAGGTAGCGAGAAAGGATTTCCACATTCCTTTAAAAAATTCTTATAATGCCATTCCCTGGAAAACAAAGATATAACGTGCCTCGAACCACAAGCTTCTAACTCTAACAGAATTTATATTATAGTTAAGACGATATTCGCGCCAGTAAAAGGTAGTCGAAAACTCGTCAGGGCAAGCGAGAATGAATTACCCTTCCTTTCTGGAACGGTACAATTTTGTTGTAAAGCGTCGCGAACCTCAGACGTTTTTTAAAATACATTTTATGCGATCTGAATGAGGGCGAAAAGAGTATTTTAAAACTCGTCAGAGACTGGTAGAAGATACGAGTGTACGAGTTGGCATTGCTGGATAAGACGTCATGGTGTTCATGGCGGGACGCCGCGAGCGAGCGAACGACCGGGTCCCCCGTCCTATCTGTTATTGAATTTCCATCGATTGGCCCCGGCACTTCACAGTCGCTGCTACAACACTTCCGGTTTACTTCTGGCTCCTCCCTGCACTCTTTGCCATACGCCTTTAGGATGTTGGGAGTTTTTTTTTCCTGGTGTTTTTTTTTCCCCCTTTTTTTCGTGTTCCCCGTCAAGTATTTCCTTGATCGTCTTAAACACGTGTCTCCGAGTTTGATCGATCTCTTTTTTCCTCCCATCGCTCTCTCTCTCTCTCTCTCTCTCTCTCTCTCTC
>NW_004798279.1:197371-199296 GCF_000002075.1 Aplysia californica | reverse complement strand
CCCCTTTACGCCAAAAAAGGTTTATTTTCAGTGAAGAGAAAAAGAAACCCGACTAAAAAGCAAACAAAAAACAAAAAAACAAAGCAAAAACAAACAAAAGCAGAACAAAACAAAACAAACACCCCCACCAAAAATAAACCCAATCCAAAACACCAATCCAAAATACAAAACAAACGAATGTATATATAAAAAAAAGTAGACGAGTCAAATGTCTAGCCCTATCTTTTATGTTTCTCCCCCTCAATTATGTAACCGGAACTTCATCCATTCCACAACATTCGTGAGTCGCGTGTGGCTGTTCACAGTTATTTCCCCTCCTTGTTCTATTTCTGTCCCTCGTTTTGGCGCAATGTTAACAATAAATAATTACACCCCCCCCCAAAAAAAAAAAAAACACACCAAAAAAACCAAACCAAACCAAAACAAAACAAAACAGAAACCACCCACACATGTTACATTTTTAGGAGTTCCCATATTGTTTTAGTCTTTATTCTTCCCCTTTTTTCATTGCTCAATTTTGTTAGGGCACCTCATTTCTTGTTAATTTCTCATTTTGAAGTGAGTAATGTCAGCTGATTTAAAAAAAGAAAAAGCAGTTCAAAGTAATGCACTGATCCATGAACAAAACTAACAAATTGCGCACGCGCAGACCTAGCAGAAAAATATCCTTGAAGATAAATATACACCTCATGAAAAGACTCCCAATTTTTGGTAATGTGACACAGCAGTTCATACGTTAGGAAAAGGTTTATCATCAAATTATCCAAAAAAACAACAACAAAAAACCAACAACCCCCAAACAAAATAAAACCAAAAAACACTTCTCCACTTTCGGAATCGGAAAGATTAAACATTCTCACCCCCCCTTTTCCCCCTTTAACGCGTAGTCGCCCCCAGAATAAAGCTACTTATATAAGAACAAAATTTAACACAACAGCAAAAGTCGAACTGTGTCAAAAAGGACCACCGGAGCAAACACTACCACCCTATGACATTTGAAAAACCAGAAAAGAATTCAACAAGAAAAGAAAAACATCCTTAACGTATAGACAGAGAAAGCAAGACCCGAGGTAACGAATGCTGAGAACAAATTTATGAAAATACAAGTTACTCGCCATTAGTTTGTATTTCGTTTTCTTATTTTCCTTTTGGAGTGTTGGATTAACGAACACAGCAGCTGATACCGAGGGGAAATCGTTTATAATCGACAACCCTTAATGTTACCTTACATTGCTAAAATACGTATCATAATATGTTTTTAGAGCAACACAACCTCTGACATTAAAAGGACGGGTACATCAAAAGATTTTTGTGGTGACTCCAGAACGGTAAGGGTCAAATGTCAGCCAAAGTCAATATACCAGTTGGAACAAAAAGAACAAACTGAAAGCCAGATGATGTCATGTAAAATCAATCAATCTTTTCCATATGAGCAAATCGGAGAACTATAAACCAAACCATATCGGGAAAAATGGCTGCGTTACATCTCCTCCTACTTTGTCAACACATCAGACCCGTTTCTTCTACCGTTGTTAGATAATTAAAATTTTGCTCAATGAAGCACATTTTCTTTTTCTTTTTTTTTCTTTCTTTAAAAAAAAATTCTTTCTTTTTCTCTGCTAGCGCCCTACGTGAGCATAAGAGACAGCGTTTCTGATCGCCACACCGGAACTTCATCCATTACTCAATTTCGTGAGTCGCGTGTGGTTGTTCCGAGTTATTTCCCCTTCCTTGTTCTATTTCTGTCAGTCGTTTTGGTGCGATTTATTCACCGCGACCTGGCCAAATATACACTTTTCTCTACCTGTCTTTTTTTGTTGTTGTCTTTTTTGTAGTTTTAACTGTGAGCAATAAAAGAACCCAATTCCCCGTTCTAACTATATCTTATAATAAAAATCAATTTAGAATAAAAAGTCCCCCCCCCT
>NW_004798279.1:192158-195137 GCF_000002075.1 Aplysia californica | reverse complement strand
CACACACACACACACACACACACACTGAGCCAGTTGTACTGTGGGGCAGTGCGACTGTGTGACTGTGAGCCCCTGCAGTCTGGCTGTCTTCCTCTTGCACTAATCCCTCCCAGCTGCACAGGGCCCTGGCACGATCGCGCCTCCTCGCTGCAGTCTGCCTCGTATTGTGTTTCCATAAAATCGTTATTGCGCGAGCTCTAATCTTTCGTTCTTTCTTTCTTTCTTTATAATTTTAGAGCCCTTTTTTCAACTGTTTTCATGCTCAAATGTTCTTTTTTTCTGTTTTCAAATCGAGTTATTAAGAACATTAATTAACTGTGTGTGTGTGTGTGTGTGTGTGTGTGTGTGTGTGTGTGTGTGTGTGTGTGTGTGTGTGTGTGTGTTTGTGTGTGTCTTTCTCTCATATTGTTGAAGAACTTTCACTCTTTCCATACCATGCAGTGATGAAATATCAATGCTTTTCCTTCCACGATACCATGACCACGATCTGATAAATCACGATAGAAGCTTGTTTTAATTCACTTCTCATTTTCTGTCGTTCATTTTTGTTTTTGGTTTCTCTAATGAAATTATTCGCGCTTTCGGAAATATGTCATGACGTGGTGGAATCAGGCGCTCGTCTATTTTTTGGCATGTGGAGTTATTCGTATCATCTCAAAGCTTATTTATTTGCCTTGTTTTCTATGAAAGGGACACCCATGTTGAATAGAAATCGAAATATTTGCGATTGAAGATAGTGGGGGTAGCATGCTTTTAGGGGTGAAATTAGCGAGAAAATGGCCGCCAAAATTTGGTAACTTCTATAGCTTGAAAGTCCTTGAAAAATGAAAATTTACATATTTTTTGCCATCAAGCGACGTTTTTGAGCCAAATTCACATAGAAATGTGTTTTTATATGGACATAGAAGGCGTTGAACCAAAAATAAAAATAATTTCAATAAATAATAATATAACCAAACTGGAGGAAACTTGCCTGTTTCTTTGATTTTCTTATTTCGACGAGCGCCTGATTTCACCACGATGCCTCACAATGTATTCACAGGTTGACTCTAATTATTCTTTAATCTGAAACTATTCATTAGATGATTATGTTACGAACGTTTGTGTTTTTTTCTGTTTCAGCAATCTCCCGCTTACCTGGAGCCACCAATTTAAATTTATGTCTTCCACTCTTTTGCGTGCACTTTTCTATTTTGGATGTGTTTTTTTCTTAAATTGTTTTCGGCATTGTCCTCTTTGCCATTGTAAACGGTCAAGACAAATTTATCCCTGCGAAATGAATAAAGATTGATCCAACAATGTTCTGCTCATAACTGTGCCTGAACTACAACAGGGAACTGCTACTTTTTCTGTCCTAATCCTTACTATCGTCATTTTCCTCTACTTCTTTTGAATGTTTGTCACACTCTTGTGACCAGCTATTTCCGCGGTGCCTTGATAGTCGAAGCAGACTTTGTCCTGTTGAAGCTAGAGAGGTGAGCAGAGTAACTCCGATTCCCTGTAAGGACTTCTCTGTTGACATCCACCCCTTGGCGCTCATATGACCTTATGCAGTTGCGAATGCCGTAGACCCTCTACTAAAACTACTAAAACCTATGCTCCCAAAGACAAAAGGTTGAAGTTTTTTTGTTTTTTTTTGGTGGGTTTTTTTTGCATCGTAAACGACCGGAGGAGATGTCATGCACGTCGTTCAATCAAACGCACTCTACTTAAAAACAACATACATATTTCTTTTGAATCAGGAACAACTCAAGGAGACCTTATGCACTCATTCAATCACATGGACCCTACTAAAATACAAAGCATTTCTTTTCCATCAGATACAAACGAAGCGAATGTTGCTCAAATCGTCCAATCAAATATACTCTATTAAAAAACCAAAACAACAAAATAGAAAACAAAATACAGACGAACTCAAAACCGAGCCAATCACAGACTTGTGTAAAGATGGCACACTCGGACGTATAATCTCATCACCGACAAGTTACTTCTCTTTTCTTTTTCTGTCTATTGAAAGTACGAAGATCGAATGGTTTGCATTTATAATAGTCTGCACGGGAGCAGACAGTGTTGAAGCGTGAGTGAAAGTAAAGCCCAGTCTCGCTCAAACATCGTTTTCTTTCTTCTCTGTCTGGCTCTATTTTTTCGCTCTGTGAATAGTGATTGATCCACTGATCCTTGCCGACTGGATGTCTTTATTTTTCTCTTTCACTCACTCACTCACACTCTATTTTTCTCTTCTTGTACTCTTTTCTACCTTCCATATTTCTACCCCCCTCCGTCTCTTTCTCTGGCCTATCCTGTACTTCCCACCAACACCCCCTCTCTCTCTCTCTCTCTCTCTCTCTCTCTCTCTCTCTCTCTCTCTCTCTCTTTCTCTGTCTCTTTGTCTCTGTCTGCGTTCTATTTGTTGCTCTCGCCCCCTCCCCCTCCGTCTCTTTCTCTCTCTCTCTCTCTCTCACACACACACTCTCTCTCCCTCTTTCTCTCTGTCTCTGCCTCTATGTCTCTTTCCGCTTTCCTTCGATTCCCGTCCCCTCTTCCCCCCCCCTCTCCCCCTCTCGTCCTGTGGGTGGTTGGAAGGCACCAATGGTAGGTCCTACTTCTTTTCTTTCCCTCTGTTTTTTCTGTCTATTTGTCATGCTTACATCTTCCCTGCTCTGTATGACCGTTGTTGTGTCGATGTGCTTGTTCTCTTTACTCAGACTCAACCCACCCCCATCCCCTCTATCTCCCTTCTCTCCCCCTCTTTCTCAGTCTCTTTTTTTCTCCCTCTCTTTCTTTCTTTCTTTCTCTTTCTTTTTCTCTCCCCCTCTCCCTCTCCCTCCACTCCAAGCCCACGCAATGCTGTATCTCTCACTTCACTAACCCCTGACCTGGCATGAAGTAGCGTGTTTGTGTCTAATACTAATAGACCGTTATACTCCGGCGAAGTTGCAATTGAGAGAGAGAGAGAGAGATAGAGATAGAGAGAGAGAG
>NW_004798279.1:190158-191954 GCF_000002075.1 Aplysia californica | reverse complement strand
CACACACACACACACACAGAGAACCACCATCATCAGGACCAAGATGCACCGGCACCAATTCACTTTCCAACCAGCATGTCCTGGCAATTCTCTCATTTCAATTTCTTTTTTCCGATTCCTGAAAGAGTAACCAAGCGTACTTTTTCAATTCCACACAGTTGGTCCTTTGTTTTTGACTCTATTGCCCTTTGTTACCACGCTCGTAGCTTCTCTTCCAACTCTTATTCCGTTGCAGCGGCGCGTGAGAAAAAGGACCTAAACTATTGAGCGCAACGCCACGTACTAATCAGCTGGTCTGATTGTGGGACAGTGGTGCAGGGGTAGAGTTACGCTGTGTGGAAAGTGTGCTCAAGACAATGCACCGAACCCTTCTCTACCCACGGCCGTCTCCGGGATCTTTCAGCTGTCTTTTATTCTTCCACTATTTCTTTCTTTCCTTCACGCACTACAGTTACTTTTCATTCTCTTTCTTTTTACGTGTAGAACTTTCTAGACCTGTTCTGCTTCCCATACCCTTTAATTTTGTATCCCCCATTACTCTCTCTCTCTTTCTCTTTCTCTACCTACCCCCTCTCTCTTTCCTTTCCTTTTCTTTCTCTCACTTTTTCTTTTTAGCTCGCTCTCCACTCTCTCTCCCCATCTCTCCCCCTTGTTCTTCCCCTCTCTCTAGCTCTCTCCATCTCTCTTTCTCTCTGCCCTACTTTCTTTCTCTCATGCACACCACCCTCCCATGTCTTTGTCTCCTGCAGTCTCACCCTCCACCCACCCTGAACTCCTCTTCAGCCTATTGCAACTCATCTACTAGATCTGTTTTATATTGTCGTTCTTCTTTTTTATATTCTCTCTCTTCTTTTAAAAAGTATTTTGCAGAAGGACCTTAATAGATTTATTTTTAGTTCCCCCACTGAAAAAGCCAAAAGGCTAAAACAACAAAACTATGTCAAATTTTTTTTTTTTAAGTGTACAAATTGTGTCTTTTTATATATTCTTTTTCTTTTACTACTGCTGCCTCTTTTGATGCCTCTGGTGCTTCTACCATTGCTATTACTGCAACCACTACCCCCTTTGCTGTGCTGCTACATTATTATGCGACGTCGCAGATTATGACTGCGAGAACCACAGTTACTCGGCAAATGCTGCATCACGAAGTGCTTACAAAACATTGATATAACCTCTGATCTCTATGAAGAATTCATGACAACGTTAACATCAATAGCTCTTTTTTTTCCGCCCCAACCAATCGGGCAAAAACCACTCACTCACACTCACACCCATTCCGTAGCAGCAGATGCACGACAGTGCACGTTCAGTCACCGGATCTCATTGGTGCGTTGACTTGTGCAGTCTTCAGAGAGTCATTTGGCGCTAAACCACCACACACACGCTCCCCCCAGGCCGCATAAGTTTCCCCGCGTTTTCCTCCAGCGATATTCCCAATTCAGATCTCGTGCAACAGTAAATAGGCGAACTTTCACATCTTAGCGACAATTATTTTTGCAGATCGTTTTTCATGAGCTAGATGAAAAGGTCCTTTCTTTTTAATTAGGAAAATAATGGAATATGACCGGTTTTCTGGGGCAGATGTAGCCTCACTCGAGTTCATGAAAATGGGGGAGAAAGAAAATGATACGGAATAAACTAGAGTGAAAGAGAGACGGCGGATGGAGGGCGGGAGAGAGAGAGAGAAAAAGAGAGAGAGAGAGAGAGAGAGAGAGAGAGAGAGAGAGACAGAGAGAGAGACAGAGAGAGACAGAGAGAGAGATGAGTGTAGAGAGAAAAAGAGAGGAAGAGAGAGA
>NW_004798279.1:186734-189307 GCF_000002075.1 Aplysia californica | reverse complement strand
TTCTCTCTCTCTCTCTCTCTCTCTCTCTCTCTCTCTCTCTCTTTCTCTCTCCCTTTCTTCCCCCCTCTCTGCCTGTCTGTGTGTCTCCTCAGTCCCTTCCCCTCCTGCTCTCTTTCTCTATCCCTCTCTCTCTCTCTGCCCCTCTCCCTTCCTACTCCCCTCTCTCTCTATCTCTCTTTCTCTCTCTTTCTCTCTCTCCCCCACCCCCCAGGCTGTGCTTGGGCTGAGAGGAAACGAGATCGTTTCTTTATGAGAAGAGCCTTTGTTCAAAACGTTAAAAATTTTCTTTTTTTCATTTACTATACCTCTTTGAGCACATATCCGACTTTTCCAAAATTAGTTTCCTGTAATTACTTCTGAATCTGCCAGTTTAAATAATGAATTTGGCTTCGATGACAAAACTCCAAAAACATTTTCTTAAAATCGAGACAGCACCCAACGCAATTTTAACAGACAACTCGGTGACTTTGAAATATTAATTTTCTCATTTTTCTCTCTTCTTCACAGAGTATCTCTCAGACTTGCGCAGCTGCGGAATTTTGGAGCGTGCTGACGTGACGTCACATGCTTGATTGTCGCATTTGGCGAGACCGAGAGTAGGAGGAAAAAAAGGGCGAGTTGAAGAAAGGAAAGTAGAGGAGAAAAGAAAGGACGGACAGTTTGGAGAAAAGGGAGGAAAGACGTGCTGAGATAGAAGTACCGAGTACCCGCCAAAGATAGACTGTTTGCTGTGTGGACAAAGAGTAACTGAGCCTCTCATCGAAAGAAACCCATCTTTGCTTTTAATTTGTGTATTCTTGTGGGTTTTCTCGAAGGAATTTGTGTGCTAGTGTATTTATACAAGTATACGAGTGAAGATTTGCATTAGTGGAATTAGGTCCCGCACTTTAGAATTATTGTTTCAGATCTTATCATCCTCGCTTAGCTGAGTCTGCTGATCACTTTCACATGTAAACACATCGTTCAAGAGATATCCATCTCGTTCATTGAACTCTACAGTTTATAAGGAAAACTGAAACCCACCACACACTCATCTCATGAACTCATGAACATATTGGAATAAAGTCGAAAGAAGACCCTCTTGTGCTTGTGTAGCGAATATAAACGTAAAATCATGGGATCAAGTTGTCATTTTAGAATATACTGGACAGTTGCACATTGATGGTGATTTTCTAAGATAGTTTACGGATTGTACAGGAAATTATTTCTTCAGGAGACCCTCGTTACCATGACAACAGTGGTGTCAAACAGTCACGTGACTACCTCAATGGATCGTGACGTCACTCCCGCCTGCCATGGCGTCTGCTGATACGTTTGCCCTGGCCCCGATCGCTTCACCCATGCTCAGGATGTGACGTCAGAAGTGAAGCTTTGCTGACGTCATTTCTCATCTCTCATTCCGATCCTCGTCGTCATCGCCATCGTCATCCACAGACAACTTGGCTACCTCGACCTTCACCTTTATTCGTCGACTTTGACCTTTTCTCCCTCGTTTCTCACAAGACCATCACGTGCCGATAGCCGAACCAGGCAGATTCTATAACCAGACGCAATATCCAAATGCAACTTTTCACTTTTTACATATTATTTTATCCAGCAGTGTACATCACTGTCTATTGTTCGTTTTTGTAACAGTTTCTCTAGATTTTGCCACCTCGTATTTGCTCGTTTGTAATTTAAATTTATTGGAATTGAGCCCGGGTTTCTCTCTGACTTTTGCCAGTTACATGGCCGTGTGAACTTTCCTGAAACGTAAACTACGAGAAGGAAAGAGAGAAGGCAAGGCAAAAAACAAACAAAGCTATTGACTGATTGTCTACCCCACGTGCGGTATCTGGAATCGGTATCTGGAATTAGATACCAATGTGCACGTTTTCCGTGACTTTTACCTTTTTTTGCATCGACCTTCTCGGATAAAGAGAGGGACTCGTACTTTCCAGTACCAAATTTAAAGTTGTCATCTCTTATGAAGATGACAACTACACCATAGACATCTTTGAGTTCTCAGAGCTCTAAGTGTTGTGTTTTTATGCTATTTATAGATGTACTCACATTTAAACTGACATTGTGAAGTATTGCTGGGATTAAGTACAAGTAGTATTCTTCTCGAGCCAAGCTTGATGAAAAGCTTGCAGTTGAAATATTGAAGCTACAATTGACAATTGAACCGTGACAATTGATCTGTGACAGTAGCTGATTCGTGGTTTGTTCGAATCTGAGGAGTTGTTACTCCTGACCCAATAAACGGACGTCTCCAAAATGGCTACTCAAATCAGTTCAGGCCCGATCCAGCAGTCCAGGGCCTCTGTATCGTCGGCTTCTTCATCGCCGTCTGAATCGCCGTCGTCATCGCCCGCGCAGCGACAATCGGAGCCCCAGCAGAGCATGAGCAGTCAGATGGAACTACTGCAACAGCTGGACCTTCCGGGGATCTCCGACTCCAGCGATACGGACGACTTTCTGCAGGAGCTGGCGGCACTCAACGATGCTGGTACGTGTGGCTTGTTTCGTTAGTTTGTTTTTCGTGTGTCTTGGGAGGGGGTAGGGGGTTACGTGTGTGTGTGTGTGTGTGT
>NW_004798279.1:184093-185191 GCF_000002075.1 Aplysia californica | reverse complement strand
CATCATCATCATCATCATCATCATCATCATCATCATCATCATCATCATCATCACTGCCGTCGTCGTCGTCGTCGTCGTCGTCATATAATCATTGCAGTCTTTAATTTAAATTCTTTAGTTAAAAAGATTTTTCTCCAACACATTACTGTTCCTAGTTTCTTGCTAATATCACTCAATTTATTTCCTGGCCGTCCTCCTTTTTGTACCATCATTTCTTTCCAACATAAATTGATAAATCTTGCCTGCTTACTGTGGGCAAACAAAAGTTCTGACCACTGCACCTGCATATGTCTTTTACCGTTTCGCCTAATGCTGAAGACATCATAGTTTGAGTAAGCGTTTAGAGACACTTACAACACCAATAGGCGAGATAAGTGCTAACGGTTAGAGGTGTTACAAGAGCGTAAAATACAAAAACTAAAACAAACCCAGAAAAAAACCAAAGAGAAGAGAGATAATGATGATAGATAGTTAATAGGAAAAACCACACTAGAGCACACGCCAGCCACCCACAAGACATCTACTCTGAGGCTCTGATCTTCCTTCTGGGAAAGCCGGTGGTGGTCAGCGGTGCGAGATAAAGCTGTTTCAGAGCTGAGCGAACAACCAGCCCTTCACCGCAACACCCCACAGCTTTCTTGCCCCCTTTTGAGCTAACAGAGCCTCATTTATAAAGGAAAACATCAAAGGTTAATAAACATCATGGCAGGTTAATCGCGTAAGGGCGGGAAAGCGCATTATCAGATTATGTAATAATAGGAGCCACACTTTCTCGCATTATGACACGACCGCAAATCCTGATTACGTCATATCCCATGTGCGCAAGTGAGCAAGCCGAGAGGATGAGAGTGTGGGTTGACTGTGACGACGTGACTGTATCAGAATGTGGCGAACATCGCTGAGCATGAGCAAAACATGCTCCAGAAATAATTTATAAATCTATTTCTAGGTTGTATCTGGAATTGATAAGTCGTGCGGAAAATGTCAGTTCTTTGTCATCGCTGTACGAAGCCGACGATTATAGCTGGCGACCTTTCTCTGAGTGGATACACCGCAAGTGGCGGTCTTTATTCCCCACTGAGAGAGAGAGAGAGAGAG
>NW_004798279.1:181611-183078 GCF_000002075.1 Aplysia californica | reverse complement strand
CCCCCCACTCCCCATTTTTGCCACCGTGTTGAGAGATATGTCATTGACAACAGTGATATAACTATTCTTGGCTCATGTTTCAATTTTTATAAACGCTTTAAAAAGTACGACAACACTTATCTGAATAAGCAATTTATTTTTGTACTTTGCGTGCTTTCATGGGGCAATATTATAGGTAAGGTTTGCAGTGTCTGCAAATGCCATAGTATTATGTAATAAAATACTCAAAGTCAAAGACAGACTTTTTTTTAAAGTTCGCATCTTCTCACAAATCCCCGAAAAGCGGTACGTCGTTTGATAACTGCGTATGCGATATAATTGCGTCTGCCCCTAAATACAACCCCAAACAAAATAATAAACAAATACATAAACGAACAAGCGCGCGAACAAACGAACGAACAAATAGGAAAGCAAACAAACACCACCCCCCCAAAAAACAACAACACACAACAACAACAACAACCCAGAAAAAGTAAATGAAAAGTTTAATTTCAGGGCTGGGCAGCATGGTCAGTAACTTAGCGTTTTTCAGTCTTTTCACTCTTGCTGACTTCCGTTTCCCCTTTAGCATCACATATTATCACGCCGGCGTCCGAAGTGTAGCGGTTAGGCACTTCGCTGTCACACGCAGAAGGCAGGAGTTCGATTCTGGAGCAGGGATAATTTTTACCGAATATCTCGATATGTCTCCTGGGACGTTGCATCCCTCTAAGTACGTCGAATTGGTCTTGACAGGAAGGATCGAAGTCCACCCCCTAGATTATCTCAATTGTGTCGATGGAGGCGTATAACTCCTGCCTAAAAACAGAGAATTAGGGGAGCGGGGAGATTTTAAAAAAAAACATGTTTCAAGCTGTATTAAATTAAAAGAAAGGGCGTTGGTGTGCAGTTTTCTAAAGTCTATTTACAAACACCTTTTAAAGTACCGTAACCATTTAAAGAAAAATCCCGCAAATTTTGAATAATGCGAATAAAAACCTCCCATCTTCTGTTATGTTTATAAGGGGCATTAATTATTCCAGCTCTTTTTTTTATCAGCTGTAGATAAATAAATAGCAACCCGACCCGCAAAAATACCCCTCTTTCCTTGAAAACGGATCCTAAACACAGATATACACGTATCTAGATATGATCTGAAAATAAATCACTTATCTGGTTATTTGAGCCGGAATGCTTTATTTTGATAGATTGTGTATGCATTTTTTTAGAAATGTGAACGTCCTGATTCCAAGAATGCGGGGAAAGTAATGAATGAGAGTTGAAGTAACTGGGTGAGTTAAGAGAAGAGGTGAGTGAGTGAGTGAGTGAGTGAGTGAGTGGATGAGTGAGTGAGTGAGTGAGTGAGTGAGTGAGTGAGTGAACGTGGAGTGAGTGAGTGAGTGAGTGAGTGAGTGAGTGAGCATGGAGTGAGAGAGTGAGTGAGTGAGTGAGTGAGTGAGTGAGTGAGTGAGTGAGTGAGTGAGTGAG
>NW_004798279.1:178132-180236 GCF_000002075.1 Aplysia californica | reverse complement strand
GGTGGGTGTGTGGGTGGATGGATGGATGGATAGATAGATAGATAGATAGATAGATAGATAGATAGATAGATAGATAGATAGCATAAATCTCAAAGTATTTATACCCTCACTGTATACATAATATATTACATATATAATTTAACGTCTCGCTGCTTGTGTTATAAACGCAATATGCTTTAATGCATCTTGCAGACTTATCAATGCATTAAATAATATTTCAAATATTTGGAGAACCTGTACATTTTGTCAAATGTTTACCTGCCTTTATCTCACTAAGGTAGACAATTGGAACAGACATGTTGAAACGATCTTTTCCGGATGTTTCCAGCTTCCCCTGATTAGATCTCATGTCAGAAAGAGTTACTAAAATGATTTGTTTCGTTCAGAACCCTTGTGGGCAAATCCTATTCGAATTTTTTATTAATACATTTTGATTTTTGTTTCTGTAATTTTTGAGTTGTTAATTCAATTAACAACCATACCATTAACACCTTCATTCATGATTTAAACATAATTTTCAGTTAATGGCTTCGTTTTCTGAAATCCCAAAAGACAGGTGACAACTTACATATTGTGTTAAATATCCTGATTCGTGTTTCTGATCTGTGTACTACGATTCTCCGATTTGAGCCACAACATGGCCACTGGTCAGCTGCTGGACAGGTGTGTCCGTTATGCCATTAACCCTCTAGTACCCACAGCAAGGCGTATCTGTATGAAAATTATGAGCTTCTGCGCTGTTGTTATAAATGCAATATGAATGAGACATTTGAAGTCAATTTAATGGTTTAATATAATAAAATGTGTTAATATAAATTAGACATTATCTTAATTCAACGTAGTGATATATCAATAGTTGTCTCCACCCCACACACTCCCAGCCCCCTATCATCATCATCCGGTGCCTTGCCGACTGACGTGGGCGATCATGAACCTCCACTTCACCCTGTCTTGCGTTGCAGCGATGGTGTCTGTAGTTCTTCCTTTTCCCAGCCACGTTGTCAACCTGTCCAGTATCCTCTGTCTTGCCTGTTGTTACAATATTCTCCAATGCATTGTGTGTCCAATGAACTTTGCCTGTCGCTTTCGTATATTCGTTGTAAGCTGTCGTCTACAATTTACTTCATCAATCAAGACTTCAACCCCAGCCCCCACGCCCTTTCATAAACAACCCCCCAAAAATCCCAATATCGAGAATATGAAACAAATCTGGACAAAGAGGTTCAAAAAAGAATCAATGGGTACTAGAGAGACTCCATCATCTCAACACACCACCATCAGTCTCGCCCTGCACGTCTATGGAATTCTCCCACACTTTCCCACCCGCCAGCGGTACCTTGTGGGTACTTCAGTCCTCCCCGCACTCTGTACCCACACATAATACTGCCCATCTTTCCACAGCTACCCGTAAACACATACAGACTAATTCAGACTATTTACTTGCCCCCTTGACACTAACTAAATCTCCGAAGGATCTTTGGAGAAGTATGTGTGCTTTCTTTCTTTTCTTGTTTCGAATCTGTGTTACGTTTAGCGTCTTATCACGAGCAGACATTTCTACCCTGTTTTCTTATGTATTCTTCATTTTCCTGTTTGTTTCTATAGCTCTGCCGAGACTGTCGTCATCATTTACTCGCGGGTCTAATTTCCGTTCCCCTCTCCTCTACCCTTTATTCTTCCTGTCCTTCCATCTTTCTGCCTTTATTCTTTTCCTTCCAGCTTTCTGTTTTCTGGGCGGAATCTTGGCTGGGTGGGAGAGGGAGGGGGGAGGTTGATTTTCTTATTTTCTTCAAGCAATTTAGATTATCCCCTTTCTAACCCCCTTCCATTTTCCATTATTTAATGTCTACTTTGAGCTTTTGATTTTGTGTGATTTTCAAAAATTATAAACATCTTATAGGGTGTACGATTAAGCTTCAAGCAATGCATTCGTGGGCTATGCAGATCCTCCTTGTCAAGGGCTGCAAGTTGAACGGCAAAAGCACACTTTAAAAAAAAAGTACGAATGAAACGTATTAAATTCCGTTTGCATTGTTTCTAAAATGTGAGAACCCCCCCTCCCTTCCCTCCCCTCCCCCCAAAAAAAATCCGAGAGAAAAGAACC
>NW_004798279.1:170014-175278 GCF_000002075.1 Aplysia californica | reverse complement strand
ATAATAATAATAATAATAATAATAATAATAATAATAATAATAATAATAATAATGATGATGATGATGATGATCGTTGCATTTATATAGCACATATCCACACTTTTCAGCATCAAATATACTCCTATCAACTGTTTTTACGACCTTATGTCCATTATGTATCTTTTCTTTCTTAATTCTTTAAATATTAAGATTTTGAGTTCTGACAATTAATACTCTTTCTGCCACATGAAACCTATACCACAGGTTAAGAAACCGCTATTAGGATTTTTTTTTCAAATTAACTTAGTACATCTGAACAGATGGCCAACGGCACGTTTAGTTAAGAATATAAATTATATGTTGGCCTACAGCAGTGATTCACGTGAGGTATTTTCCAATTTGGAAACTCGGGTCATTTCATTCTTCCGAACTGCGATGTCAGCTGTGAATAACCATTAAATAAGTGCCTGTCAACCTTCTTTTTTTAAAGACGTGGCTCACTTTTGCCACCTTTTAGAGGCTAATATCTTTGGAGCACCCACCTTTATGTAATTTCCAAGCGGGGCATGAAATAACATCTGCCACTACTCAGCCGCGCCCCCCCTCCCCCCAAATTAATTACCAAATAAATCGTCCAACAGTGGGTGATATCACCCAAGTTGGCAAGGGGGCTGCACTAGGAGTTGGGGAATACTCAGACATTCTCTTAATTGACGGAAAATTCCCGATGGGAATGGAATAAACAGTTATCATTGACCTCGCATCGCATCGCATCAGTAACTTCAATAGATGTACCCAAAAAGAAACAAACGAATAAATGAAAAATTATGTATTTAAAAAAAACAACAACTATATCTGGTGTCATAATGAAAAGAACTGAATGAAAAACAACAAAATAGATTTTATAAACAGAATAATAATTAGTTTCGGCAGATTAAAAGATCGAAAATAACTAACAAACACATACATTAATCAAATACGCTAAGAACAATTAGCGGACTAAGTTATCAAACAAAGTACTTAGCTAACTCACTTATGAAAGAACGAACGAACAAACGAAGATGATGAGAAACTAGCACACTAAATAAATGAATGCATTTTACTCCTCTACCCTCAAGATCCCCTTCTAATTTTCCGTTCGCACGCAACCCCTTCACTTTCGTACTTCCCCCCTGTGTCGTTCAAGGCCTTTACCTTTCACTTTAGATTGGTGCGAAAGATACATCAAAACTTAATTCCACCAAGAACAGTCATCTATTACAGAAAACGTGCTGGTAACAGCTACTCGAAACAGATCCGACCAGATCCAGATGAGCCGGAAAAGAAAATGGAGAATCCTAACTTATAAACGTCAGCCAGCTATTAAAATGTGCTAAGCCAAAATTTTTGAACATTGAAAAAAAAAATGAAAAGGAATTTCTTAATCTATGGTATCGGTTGCATGTGCTCAAGAAAAGTTTTGTCGAAATTCAAATTTAAAATGTTAAAATGTTGAAAAAAGCAAGAAAAGAAATAACATAATGTAGGTAGAGCTACAGTTGTTTAAAAAATGAAACCGTTTTTATATTCTCTCAAATGTAAATTTTTATTTAGCTTTCTTGGCTTAGTACGTTTTAGCAGTTTGCCGACGTAAAGAGAGAGTTTTTTTTCTTTCTTTCTTTCTTTCTTTTTTTTCATTTTTTTTTCCATTTCTTTTCTCCTGTGGCCTGGGTTCGTGGGTCGGACCATGGGGCTCACGCACTCCTCGCCGGGTGCAATTGACGCCCCATTCGTACAAGTCGGTCCCAGATAAACAGCTTGGCAGGTTCTAATGAAATCAAATTCGAGTCGGCAATCCTCACGTCGCTCTCAATTTAGTCGTGAGTAACGAAAACCTTCCAGGCCCACTCTGCGCTCCTGTGATTTGGCTGCCCTTTATGCTATCTTTCTTTTTTGTGCGTTTTTTAGGGCTTTTTTCCTTAGTTTATGGCATGGGGTGGGTTGTTATTTTTTGGTTTTTATTTCTTTTGGGCGGGGGTGGTTAGATGGAAGATACTGTTGCTGTCTTGGCGAACAGACGAGGTCTGCTGAAGTGAAAGGCGGAAAACAAAGTGATTTTTTGTTTTATTTTTCCAGCTCGGTATTTTCGTTTTCAGTGAGTTAAGATATGCATTTAAAACCAGTTAATTGTGGCAATACACACACACAAACACTCTCGTGCACAAAAATGTCACTAGTTGTTCAGAAAAGTTTTTCATGAGGGTGAAGAGTGATGTCAACCAAACCAGTTACTCATTTTCACCGGTAAAGAAGAGCTTATATTATGTGTTATAGTTATATAGTGAACCACACAAAGATTAATTAATGTTGTACATGTACTTTCATATCATGTAAAGACAAAGATTAAGTAATCATCATATCTGTACTAACACTATTTCGGTACTAGTTTTTTGTTCTATAAATTGTTCTGTCAGAACTAGGTTTGAATAACTTCATTCACAATGCCGTTTCAGGTTACCATTCTGAATGATCTTCCCGAACCTACAGTACAAAGTATAATAATATGGTCAGTAACTGCTTGAATGGTGGTCCTCATAATTTGCTTAGTTGGTCAAGTAGGGTAGACATTTATCACCGGAGTCTGAGAAGTAGAAAGAGATTTTATCGTATCTCCTCAGTATTTCTGATGAAACGTTGTACCCCTCTCAACCCGGGTTGGCTCTGACAGTCAGTGTGGAAGCCTGCTTCCTAAATAATCTAAATTGTGTTGATGGGATTTGAAAAAAAAACCAACTTCATAAAAAGCTAAATAAAAATGAACAAAAACAAAACAACAAAACAACAACAAAACAACAACAACAACAACAACGACGACGACGACGACGACGACAACGACGACGACGACGACAACGACAACAACAGCAGCAAGAAAAACTCCACAAACATCAACAAAAATACCCAGTTGTTCCACGCCCTCTCTGATTTGGCTGAATCCGCTCAACGGCTAACGCTATTCTGCCAAGACTTTTTTTTTCAGTTGATGCTTGTCTTACAAGACACGATTCTATCTTCCAAAATCAGCGGTGGGTTTTTTTTTTCCTTTCTGCGGTTGAGTAAGAGAAAAACGCGATTCAGAAGAAGTAACAACCCCCCCCCCAAAAAAAAAAAAAAAAAAAAACAACCCCCCCCCCCCCACTAAAAAAGAGCGATTTATCTTCGCCTTTAGTGTTGTCTTTTGACCTGCCAAGCACTTGAATCGTTATTCCTTTCAACTTTTCAACAAAGATGTGTTTTGTAGGATGGGCTGAACATACCTTTCCATTTGTCAACATACAATTTTGACTCTAAATATTTTTCGCCTCTATCGACGCATCACAGCTGAAGTTGTAGAAAGGCGGAGATTTGATAAGATTTTTAGGCGCTTTTTAAAAAACTCTCACTGGCAGAAATCAAGTGCAGTCAAACTTCTTCAAGACGACCACCCGTTGTCGATGAGAAAATGGGTCATCTTAGACAGTGTCTAAAATATAGAAAAATTGCAAGGGAGGAAGTGGGAAGTGGTCTTTTGTACAGGTTGTTGTCTTGAGCAAGTGGTCAATAGAGCAGTTTCGACTATATTATATTCATTTTTTTACGTGCTAATGGCAAATGCTTAACCATGACGCACATCGCCCATAGCTTGATCAAGGCCACTGTTAACCCTAACTGGTTACATAATTACATGATGTACGTACTTTAGGAGACACGCAGAGGCCAATGTTTATTTTTCCTGATTCCGTTTGATAAATGTACTGTATGGTGTAGATTGACTATCAAAGATAAAATCATCACCTTTTCACTCTGGTGGTTTGTTCTGGTTTTTTTCTGGGATATATTTTATTATTATTATTTTTTTTTGTTTTGTTTTGGGGGGGGGGTTGCTTTTGTTTTCAAGTATAGGCCATGCCATGTGATGTAATCTCTTTTTGACTACCTTTGATCTGCGATCTGAATAAAGCATGATTTTTCTTTTGATCGGGTCCGGCTTTCATTGTGATAATCTTAAATCTTCATAATATTTGGAGAGCTCCTTTGGTCCGCTTGCAACAGACAATCGCTGCTCTGTTCTGAAAGCTTTGTCTGAGAGTTTGAAGGGGGCTTACCTTACCCTGAACGAGGTAGGTGAGAGGGTGGGAAAGGTATGTTGTAATATCAGACAGTCCTACGGACAATCATATTGCTGTGTCGGCCGAGATAGACGGGACAACTGTGCCACAGGGGGTCTGGTTTGATGGTGATGGAAAATGCAGGTGAGGAGCAGACCAGGGAACAGGTGAAGACTACAGGGAAGCGGGGAGTGGTGTGGGAAAGAGAGAGGGAGCGAAAGAGAGAGAGGGAGAGAGAGGGAGAGAGAGAGATAGATAAGATAGATAGATAGATAGAGAGAGAGAGAGACAGAGAGAGACAGAGAGAGACAGAGAGAGACAGAGACAGAGACAGAGACAGAGAGAGAGAGCCATGCAAACAGACAGACAGACAGAGGCAGAGACAGAGACAGAGAGATAGAGAGAAACAGAGAAACAAGGAGATAGACAAACAGAGAGACAGAGGGTATGTTAGAATCAAATTATTATCCATCATCAGTTATCCTAACCGAGGATTCACCGTTATTTAATTTGTATCATGCTGGACTACGAAGTGGATGGCCCTGGTTCGAAAATCCACCATGGTGTTCTGAACTTGGGTTGTTTCAGGGAATGGTTTTTAGGCTCTCCTCCCGTTTGGCTCGGAATTTGCGGAAATGAACGTTAGATTTGGAGATTCCGAATCTGAAATAGCCCCCACAGTGTTGAAAGAGGCGTTGAACCTATACATGTACAATGGCTTATACAGTGAGACTCATCATGCGACTCCGCAATAGCTTCATTGGCCAGCCGGTCTATCTATTTCAGTACTCCCCTTGGTGCTTGCAATATTGCAGCATGTCCGGTACATATATATATCTTACATAACATATTATATGTTTCGTCTCCAGCGATTGCAAAGTACCCAATTTCGTTTGAATGAAGAATGGGGCAATTGGCTGAAGGCACAATGTCCCAACAGACAGTGCCAAGAATTGGACTCGAAACTTTTAAAGCTCTCAATGCATCTAGGGAGGTTCCTCAGATCTGGTCTCTTACTCTAGTTCTTGTTCATGTTCTTGTTCTTGTTCTTGTATTTGTTCTTGTTCTTGGTCTTGTTCTTGGTCTTAGTCTTGCTTTTTCTAATTAAAAGTTAACGAGAAGTTTTTCCAAATAAAGTACACAGTATCTTATTATGGAGCA
>NW_004798279.1:166430-167766 GCF_000002075.1 Aplysia californica | reverse complement strand
CCCTTCGCCCCTTATGCACCCACAAAGCTGACATACACAAGGCCTGACCATCAATTCCAAAAGCCCTGTCTTATTTAGATTTCATCAGTGTCAAGTATACCCCTCACCGAGCTCTGTTTGAGCCACCACTGCGCGTGCTCGTTCATCAAGCCAGCATACCTGTTTTTGGCTTCCCGTCCTGCTCTTACAAAATGTTCGTGCATGTATACCTTGTTTCTCTTCCTACCGGCGTCTGTTGGATAGCGGTTAGGCGTTTTGTGGCGCACCCCGAAGACCCAGGTTCAGTTCCCGAGTGGGGTAGATTTTTAATCGAGTATCTCTGTCTTTCTATTGGGATGTTGTATCCCTCTCAGTTTCAGCCCGGATAAGCCCTGACGGACATGGTCAAAGTTTGCCTTCTAAATGATCTGAACAGTACGGAAGGGGCTGTAAATAAAACCACATCTACATAAAAAATATAATGATCTTTAAAAATCTTCCTGTATGTGAATGCCCTTCTTCCAGTGTCTCTATCGTTGTCATCCTGTGGTATATAGTTTAGCTATTCGCTGTGCATGTAAAGTACGGTTCTCAAGGCAAGGAGGATGATTATTTCATTGGTCTTTTCCCATCTTTCAGCTGGTAGGTAGGCCCTAGAACACATAAATACGCCAAGGCATGCCCCACACTCACTAACACACACCCGCAATATACACAGGCTACACAGACACTCAAGTATACAGACACACATACACACTCAAACACAAACACACACACACACACACACACATACACACACACATACACACACACACACACGCACGCGCGCTGCTCGCGTACACAAAGATGCCCAGAGAGTCAATGGGAGACTATAGAATTCCGTCGACAGTGCAGAACAACCTTCGACATCCCAAACAAAAATCTTGGGGCTACCATCAGAATAACACTGCAACCCGCGACTTCAGAATTCCGAAGAAGGCACTCTACGTCAATAGCTTGGATGCTCTTTTCCGAAAAGGGGATAAAAGGAAATGTTTTCTTTTCATTTTGGCTTGCTACTGGGCAAGAGTTATGCTGCTGAGAACACTCGCAACAGCTCTAGGTCCACGCAGCGACTGAAATCAGATACGCGAAAGTGCATAGAAATTGAGAAAGGTAAACACACTGCTGAAAAGGTCGGAGCTTCGATCTGTAAATAAAACTATGCGCGTTCGATGGAACTCGGGCCAGACTGAGAGCATACACACACGCACGAACGCACGCGCACACACACACACACACACACACACACACACACACACACACACACAACACAAACACACGTGCGTGACACTCCTACTTCAGTACGAAGTAAAAG
>NW_004798279.1:163288-166154 GCF_000002075.1 Aplysia californica | reverse complement strand
AAAGAAGAAGAAGAAGAAGAAGAAGAAGAAGAAGAAGAAGAAGAAGAAGAAGAAGAAGAAGAAGAAGAAGAAGAAGAAGAAGAAGAAGACATTGTTGTCTGCATACCTCGTCCATGCGTCACAAAGCTCACCCATCAGCGACCGGATCTCCCCGAAGACAAGGCAGAACGGATAGAGAGAAAAACACACAGATGACCTCACGCATACCATCCGAAACCTGAAGACCTTTTTTTCTTTTTTTTCTTTTTTTTCTTTTTTTTTTCTTCTTTTTTTTTCTTCTATTTTTCCTCCAAGTTGTTATGTTTTCTTCAAGCGCAGGCCATCCGGGGATATTATGCAGACGATCTGGTCCTGGCGGGAACAATGACAAAAAGAGCAGACAGAAGTGGCAACCCGCGCAGATGTTCCTCGCAGACCGGAACCAGGTCGTCGTGCGGCGGTGCCCGCCATGCTAGTCACGTGACCTATATATCTGAGTCTAGTCCCTGTCTCACTCAGTAGCGAAACCTTACGCACCTGGTTGGAGCACAGTGAACGTAACATATGTACGAGACAAAGTGCTCAAAAGGGAGAGAGTGTCGCTGCTTTGTGTCAATGTCTCGCAACAGATACGAAAAGAGGCATTGCTTTTGGAAGGTCTCCCGACTGGCAATTTATTAAGGGGCGTATTTGGTGATTACAGGAAACATTGAGATCCCTGCAAATTGAGCTTTATCTCAAATACCCTGTATTTGTTTTGCCGAGTGTTAATAAAGCAAACAGAATAACAGCACCAAAGCAAAAAGCAATAACAGTTAACACAAACAAGAACAACTGCAGCTGGAAACGGTTTCTTTTTTTTTTAAAATACAGAGCACATGAGTGATGTGATCAAATAGTCCGTAGACTGGCAGAAGTTCGCTTTATCGTGACTTTTCAATGTTTTTGAGTTGCTGTAAAAAGATTTGAGTAATTCAATTTTGATCTCATCTCAAATGGCTCTTACCGGATTGTCCCGAAATCGGGAAATGCATTCTACCTTATAATTGTACTATAAGTCAGAAGTGGGAGGTTACGTTAGCAGCGTGAATTCAGAGTATGCCGAGAATTTATGTTCTTTTATCGAAACCGAATGAAACAAACATCTCAGTTTGAAAGAATAAGAATATAAAATATTATTAGCAAACAGACTCCCTGATGTAGAACAAGGGAATTTGGGTACTTTATCGATATAAAGAGGCATGGCACTTAGAAAAAGGCCATTTCTCAAAGGAAAGTTTTTGGAATGTGTCTTGTGTCATAAGACAACCCAAATCTCTAAACTGCGGGGAAGCGTCGCCGAATAAGGGCGTATGGCGTTTTAATGGGAGCTGCCCAGTTTGTCACGGGACCAGTTTGTCACAATTTCATTACGTATTTGAGTATTGATGACAATTATAATACAGCTCTTTAACACTGTAGTTGTAACTTAAGTTTTTTTACTCTCCACCTTCAGATTGGTGTTGTAGAGATAGTCCATCTAAAATGTCAATTCAGCTTGTGTTGTTCAACATTTCTTCCTTTTTGTATGCAAATCAAAGCAAATTACTCTGTAACATTTCAACAGTGAAGGTTCTTTCGTCAAAAACAATTGAAAAATAAAATTCAATTCAGACAATCAATCAATCATTCATTTATTCTTTTTGAGGGTGTCATGGATAACTTCCATCATGCAGGGCACAGTCGAGGCCAGTGACAAACTGGGCCTTTGGTAAACTGGCATGCTTCCGTTTTAAGATACAGGAAACTCCTGCTTTTGGGGGCAATGTCGGTGTCGGAATGACTTCATTCCGAGAGAGGCATACTGCCTTGATGTAGAAGAAGAAATCTTTGTCTTTATGTTCTTGACTTGGGTAGCAGACGTTTCAGTGATTTACATTGTATTTGTAATATCAGTGATAGTGATATGAGACAACAGACTTCGCGTTGACGTGTTCTAAGTCGTGCTTGCTTTTTTGTTTTGTTTCCATCAAACTAGATCTATTTGACTGCACATTCAAAAACAGATACTTCTGAAAATTAATGTAAATGTTCGCATCTCCAATTGGTCAGGTGTCGTGCAGTTGGTGTCATGCTGGACTCTAGTGACGAAGACAGTGGTTTCAAAACCAGATGGGCACTTTTGGGGCTGTGTTGTCTATAAAAAGGTATCGAAAAATGCACTCGACAACATTGTTCGGTTGTATTGTAGATAGGATTTCAGTGTTGGAGACACTTCTAAGAAGCTTATAGTGTTGAGAGAAGCGTTAAAAAGTTTCCAGACCGTGCCGTAGTAGTTAAATCTCTTGAGTGTGGGTTTAATGTGTTTGAGGTTGCCTGATATCCTGAATCGTGCCCTTTTCTCTGTTCAGACCGGTACATTTGATTTTCAAACTTCAGAGAGATGCGGAAAGGATAACCAGACAATTTGCCCTACGATTGCTGGCAAGTGTTTAACTGTGGACATTTACAGAAGAGCCATAAACGTCATGCTCAAGTGGTTGTAATTTTTCTACAATACGGAGGGAATGCCTTTCATGAATAGCTTGTTTGTTTACATGTTTTTTCCCCCTTCTTTCGCGGCTCCCGTCCAACTGTGTAATTATTTTATGTGTTTGTGTGTGCACGTGTGTGCACGTGTGTGTGCACGTGTAATCAGTAGTTGGTATACATATGCTGGCGAACTTTGATGTAGCGTAAGGTTGTTTTCTTCTTCATCTCTGTGCTCCGTCTCCCTTTGATGTGAGCTCTCTCCCGTCGCCTTCTCGGTTCCCCCAGCTGCCCCGCGGGGGCTAACAAGATCCCAGTGGGACACGGCCTCATCTCTGTCGGACTGGCACACAGCTGGGGGCTGCCTCTAGGTCCTGGC
>NW_004798279.1:160783-162669 GCF_000002075.1 Aplysia californica | reverse complement strand
GAGAGAGAGAGAGAGTGAGAGAGATTCTGGACGATGAAGAAATAAAGAAGAAAAATGGGCATGATTTGGCATAATGTTTATCGACAGATAATTCTCAAGTAACAAAACAAAAGGTCCTGTAATCTAAAAGCTCCCAGACTAACAAAAGTTCGGTTGTAGGAAGTATATCTAAATAAAGGAATGAATCAGTTAGCAGCTTGGGATTGATCGAAGGACACTTACCATTGTCTGGCCTTCTTCACATAAAAATTCGACTGAGCACTTATGTCTAGACGTTTCTTTTTTTTTTTTCTCGAGACATCCTGAATTACGTTCGTCTTGCGAGTTTTCAATTATTCAATACAAGCAGGTAGTCGAACAGAAAGAACATAATCAAGGACGAACATGGAGAGATGTAATTGTGGATCGATAGACTGACTAGATTCTAGTAGACAAGCCCGATACTTGTAAAAGTGACACATACTTTGATAAACAGATACCGGCTTGATAGACACGATAAATAGGGGACTGCCCAGTTTGTCACAGGATAAACTACAGTTTGTCATAGGCCAAGTTTGTCACAGGCCTAGTTAGTCACAGGCCCAGTTTGTCACAGGCCCACTATGAATTGAATTCAATTTTTCAATTGTTTTTAACGAAAGAACATCCATTGTTGCAATTTTACAGAGTCATTTAAATTTATTTTGATTTGCATACAAAAAAGGAAGAAATATTGAACAACGCAAACTGAATTGACATTTAAGAGGGACTTTAGGGCTGTGACTAACTGGGCCTGTGACTAACTGGGCCTGTGACTAACTGGCATGCCTCCGATAAATAGATGGCAGACGATGGGAAATAGTGTTACCCGGGAAAGTACTGAATTCTTTTTTAAAAAGTATTGATCGTACTGCAAACTATTAATATAAAGGTGAACAATATTTTAACTTTCACATAAATGCATCAATTTTGAGTAGACATTTGACATTTTCCCAAATCTGTATCTAAAACAAATAATTATTTAGGTATGTTCAAGAAAGCCATTATACCGACCAATATATTGGTTGAATGCCAAAAAGTACCCTTTTTCCTAAACAAATGAATGTCATTCTAAACCGAGCTTTGTTTTTTTTTTACTCCGTAAAATGGGAGGAAGTAGAAGAGTTGTGATGGTCCATTAAGTAGGCCGACAAGGTCTTGAAAGCTTTTCTTTTTTTTTTCTACTGTAAATTTACAGAAGCGCCATTTTTAACCTCTGTCTGGTTCAATAAATAATCATGGAGTTGAGTAAGAAATCTTCCTGTTCTTATATAGGTCAGAATCTGATCTACATTGTCAGTGAATTGAAACCCGGAAATTTTCATGTTTTATGTGTCCTAGACTGATATTTGACATTTCCATTAACAAGCTGTCTGCTACAGAACTCTACTTGATAATAATTCTTGTTTGTCCAGTTCATGGCAACGATTTTAAGGATTGTCGTTCTGCATCCTCTTCGAAAATTGAAATTGTCTTTTCTCTTCTTCCTTCTGGAACGAATTTAAACGTGGATTTGTCTACGGTTGTGTTTATGTCTTTCCCCCCCATCTCCACGCCCTTCAGCGACTAGCTTCAAATCCGCTGAAAGCTGTTGCTCGATTCAATAATCCTTCGCGCCACTTCCAGTTTTTAGTTCTCTTTTGGGTTGTGTTTCAATGAGCCCTGCTTGTGCTGTAGAGACTTTGTACTGAAAGTACATGTGGTCAGATAGCTTTTTTGGGGGAGGCGAACGCAGGTTGAATATAAGTTTTTACAGCATTACGTGTGTTGTAAAGTTTGTTTTTTATTTCTTTTTTCTTTCCTTTCCTTTTCTTTTTTTCTTGCTCTCTCTCTCTCTCTCTCTCTCTCTCTCTCTCTCTCTCTAGCCT
>NW_004798279.1:153735-156481 GCF_000002075.1 Aplysia californica | reverse complement strand
CCAAGAAAATTAAAAGGACATCTTACGACACTTTGAAGTTTAGATGAAGTTTATGACTCAGTATTAATAAACAGGTGGTGGTTTTATTTGCGATGAAAGTATTTAATATGAATGCAATTTATTCAAATATCGGAAGTCAAATACTCCAATACGCAACTTCATGCGACTGTCGTTTCACGGCGGACACATGGAAAAACAAAATGAACTGTAAGTTCTACTTTGTTCTTGATCGTAAACTGTATTTCTATTGCTACTCCGCTTCAAGGCTTCTATTTGATGAATTTGACCCCAAAGAAAGGGCATATAAGACACTGATGGTGCTGTAAACAAGAGACTAATGAAATAGCACCCTTTGAAAGCGAGTCAGGTCACTAGGTGCAGTGAAAGCAAATTAGGTAACTCGGTGCAAATGACTCGCTTTGCAAGTAATTATGTCGTCTTTATTGAACCGCAGTGGTGCTCTGATCAAAACCCAACGGTTTGATTAATTCATGGAATTGTCTGACATAAAAGAGGGTACGCTCATTTGTGCGAATATCTGTCAGCCGAATTTGAGTCAGTTCAGGTCGAATTCGGGGGGCTATTTTTTTTTTACTACATGTGTATGTCGTTTCGTCCAAACCCATTTTCCGAACCGAAACGTGTTTACTGCGGCTACTATACCCTTTGACTCAGACTTTGAAGGCGTTGTAAAAAGGGTAGGCAAACCAAAATGAGGAACTTGGGAGGATTCGAGGTGGAATTGGTACCAAAATGTCAATGTCCCCGTTGACACAAAATGAGTAAAATTACGTATCTTTGTGAAGTAGGCCCACTTACAATAAACTCAACCGATTTTCATGTTTGGAAACACCGATTAATTAGAATTTTTAAAGAAAAAAGGTAAAAGTGTCACTGGGAACTAGGTTGACCTAATTTTTAAGTGCGCACATCCGGGAGCTCCAAGATTTCGGTGAAGGTTAACTTTAGATGGCTGTGACGTCATTCTCAAAAGGTGCTTTAAACTCAATCTAAACAAGAATTGAGGGGGTGGGGTGGAGAGTGTCGAAATAATATACTTTTATCGAAGAAAGTCGACCTCCGCAAGCTTTTTAAGACTTCTCTCACCCCTTCTTTTCCTTGATCCCAGAAAAGTTCTCACCATGATTCAACATTTTGAACTTTTTGACCTCCTTGACGCTCCCTTTATCCTGCATGACGACTGAAAGTAGTGAAAGCGATAGCTGTAGTATTCTGTGGAATTTTAGAACGCTTCAAAAAGGATGCGTCCGTTCGGTTTACAAAGTCTACGCGCCTTTCATTGTAATGTCTATAACTATCTGGTGGTGGGGTAGAGAGAGGGGTTTTTTTGTTTGTAATTTCAAGGAAAGGGGAGAGGGTGGTGTTGGTATTCGTTTGTGTGTGATTATTTCTTATGAGGGGACTGGAGACGTTTTGTTATTTCCAGATAACTTGCATTTTTACTCTCGTACCGATGTCTGTGGTGTACTATGCTCTGTGACTAGTAGGGCTTTCCGAACGTACCGCCCAAAGTTGTTGTTATAACGTTATTTCATGCTTACCGTTGCTTAGTGACAAAAATCTCTATATTATGATTCTGTTACCTTGACATAAAATATTCCTTATTTTGTTATGGTCTGGCTGTAGTCTGATTTTCCTTTTTTCATAAGAACTGCTTAGTATACTAAATTAGTCGTTCATGTTTCCATAATCTTCAACATTACTTTTCATTGCTTCGGGTTTCAGGTGTATTTTTTGTGAGCTGCATTTGGTGTCATATTCCCCCAGCTTGTGAACGAGTTTGCACGGCTCATCGTATTAGATTCAACAATCATATTAGTGCTTTCTTTTTCCAAAAGTTTCAGAACGGATGGCCTTTATTTCGTCTCCTTGATTTTGTTTCGTTATTTACTCATGTTTAGATATAAATATGTATATATTACACTGATACTTTGTTTGCGTACAAACACCAAATGTTCCTGTTACTGTTTGGAACATCTCCTGATTTCAGAGGCTAGTCAGACATAAAGGATTCTTCTCCTCTCACTCCCCAACTCTCTCTATCTCTCTGTCTGTCTGTTTGTCTGTCTGACAGCTGTCTGTCTGGTCTGTCTGTCTGTCTGCCTGTCTGTCTGTCTGCCTGCCTGCCTGCCTGCTTGCCTATCTGTCTAATTGTCTGTCTCCACCTCTCACCTCACACACATCCACACAAAATTCCATTGTAAAGTTTCTTCTGCATTTCCATCTCTCCACAGCCCCGCCCGGACGAGGTGGAGAAGAGAGACAGAAGGAGGGAACAGAACAGAAGGGCCGCTCAGAAGTTCCGGAAGAAAAAGAAAGAGCGAGGAGAGCATCTCTATGAAGTGAGTAACAAATCAAAAGTCAAGGTCATTTCACAATTGACGATGTAAGAGAAATAAAGGGCCTAAGTCACATTTTGCTGAAAAAAAGACGTCAGGGAAAAGAACATATCATAGTATTATACATGTATAACGAAATGGCTGGATTGCTTTAAATCAGAGTTATGAGTTCATATTTTTCTCGAAACGATATCAAGGTGACATGTAGACTCTATCCTTTGTTTTTGTCTCGATATTGTGCCAAATACATTTTGTTGTGTTGAGGCGTTTGATTTTCTCTCTGTTATCTGCGCTATCGTGTCAACAAATCGATGTATGTATGAGGACTGTCTTTCTTTTTCATTATGCGAGAACGCATTATTTATTTATTTACTTATTTATTTATT
>NW_004798279.1:150299-153635 GCF_000002075.1 Aplysia californica | reverse complement strand
TCTCTCTCTCTCTGTCTCTCTGTCTCTCTGTCTCTCTCTTATTTTGCTTCTTTTTATGCTGACTCCATGCTATACCCTCCCCTCTTTCCCCGTTCATCACTCCCCCCTTCCTTTTCACCTTTCCCCCTCCCCTCTGACAACTTTTATCGGTCAAGTAGTCTATCTCTCAGGGCCTCTCAGTTGTCCGATCAACTATCTGCACATGTAGATTAACAACTCTCCATTTGTCTCGACCTCTACCACTAAGCCAGACCATACACAAGCCAGATGTTGACCGTACGTCACAGGCCTTTTCCCCTGCTCAGCTCGTCCTGTCCATAAACCGTAAGCCTTAAGCCTAAGCCCCTGCGCTCCGGTAAAGAGCTCGCAAACGACACTAGTACCATCACAGCCATCACAGTTAGCAGTGGCATACCAGAGCCCTGGGACTATCGTTAGTACAAGTCACTACCAGCTTGACCTGATTGGTCCACGGCCAACGGGAGACTACTAGTTAACCCAGTACTACCGGAAGGGGGAGGGGCCAGGGCGGGGTTTCAGTCAGAGTGCTTTCCCCTGCTCCGCGTTGGGTGTTGCTAGGCACACGATCTGAAATTCTCTCCTCCTGCTGGAGAGCGAGAACGGGAGCGAGAAAAAGGTCGTTGGGAGGACAGACAGTGAAGGGTTCGTCCTCGTTCTTTTGAGCGAGTCTGTTTTGATCACATTATTCTATCAATCTGTAGTGGTTCTGAAAGGAGTAGGAGGAGGAGGAGGAGGAGGAGGAGGAGGAGAAGGAGGAGGAGGAGGAGGGGGAAGGAGGGGGAAGGCGAGAAGACCACTGGATGGACCGAGGAGGAGATAGGCACTTTGGGAATGGTCAGATAGTGATGAAAGCCTCGGAGATAAGGCGAGAGGACGCTAGGGGTAATTTGAGATTTGTTCAATAGATGGCTGGTGCCTCTATAAATAAATCATTGATGGTCAGGTCAGGCGAGAACAACAATTGTGTCTGTGGAATTTTTGGATTCTTCCCTCTCGACTCAACAATGTGACTGTCATTCTGCACAAATAATAATACACGTCATAATGATTATATCAAAGATAATTGTCATATGGAAATGATAGTGTTGATGCGTTGAAAAAAATGATTTCTGCCCTTACCGCACTAGTACTATACATTTTAAAAAAATATTAAAGAGCTATGAAGCCTTCGTTAAAATATTGAAAGTGAAAATTACACAAGGCATATAGGTCTATATTTAATTTATTCACAGAATTGTTTTGCTTTTTTTTCTATAAATGACGAATGCTACTAGTTATTAGTTAAGCAATAGGAATAAAGAAACTTCTGTAGACTGGTCTACTCTTTGACTAAACAAAAGAAATGTACGACTGCTAGCGGATAGCGTGCTGTTGTGGTCCAAAGTTTAGTTGTTTCTTTTTTTTTGGGGGGGGGGGGGTGGTGGGGGGTTGTCCTTTGTCTCTGTTTGGTGACAGACATATTTGTAAATTACATTAAAAAATGTGCCATCATAGAAGTAAATGCTGTGCTTCCAGAAGAAAAAAAAGCCATGAGACAGGAACAATTTGTTTTGGGAGGCCCAAAGGTTTTATCCTAAGTCTCGCTCTCCTTTTGCAGTTCTTGTTCATGATGCACAAAAGAATTCTTTGTGTTCTCCGGAGGAAATAAATCTCTTTGATGACCCATGCCCTTTATGACCAGTATTGGAAACATTACCCACACTGCCAAACCTCCCCTCCCCCCTCTACCCCTTTTGTTTCTTTGTTTTGTTTTGTTTAGATTTTTTCTCTTGTTTTTCCTTTTCTGCTCTTTTTTATTACCATTTTTTTCGGTTGGTTGCATTGCCGGCGTGTCAGACGTTGAAGTGTTATCTTTGGACTATATTTCTCTTATCGTCCCTTCGCCTGACAGCCTCTGCCCATTCCAATCCGCACGTGCAGGTGACTAGGGGAGCTGCCACTTCTAGTGACAGGTCTTTCCTCACCACCTCTCACACCGATGCTTTTCTTCAACGACTACCGTACGTTCTGAAGGCGAACAGCTTTATTTGTTGATGTTGGCGAGTAAACGTTTACTCCCGTTATTGTTTTATTCGTCAGTTTGAACGACATGCGTTGTATTTATCAATGTTGAGAAAGCATGTGCTAGAGCTAAGCGTAATGTTTGATACGGAATATCTTCTTGTGTTTATCGTTGGAGCTCTGCAAAATCGGTTACATCTAAATGGTTTAAACAGGAATCAGTCTCTCTTGACGCCACAGCAGTCTCAAAAATGAGTAATTACCCTTTCATATACCAGTACCCCTTACCCATTATCGATACTGAATGTTCTCTACTATTGGATGTAAAACAGGAATTCGCTCTGTTTCTTATTGGCGAATAACCGCCCCTCCGAATAAACAAAAGGTTCCTTACCCCTTACCTCCGCTCACCCCCCCCCCCAAAAAAAAAACAAACCAACAACAAAAAACAAAAAAACACCCTACCAGGTCCCCCTCCCTGAATGCCATCCCTGCTCCCCTCATCTCGTGAGTCAGCTCACATCTCATCACGCAGCGGTCGTTCACTTCTGTATGTCTCACCTGCCTTCCTCAACGAACGTGTCTGATCCTATTTCGTCATTTCTATTGCTTCATCCGCTATATCCATTCACATCTCCTCCCACACCGACGAGGGAAAACAGAGCCACCTTTGACATTCCCAGACAATTGCCCGACTTGGGCGTCAAAAGCCAGTCAGAATTCTCCTGTCACTATAAGCTTACTCTGGTCTGTGCCAAAATCCGGAAAAAGTCTACCTCTGCCCTCCATTCAGACTTACTTGATCTTGACCCTACTAGTACAGGGGTCTCCACTCTGTGTGGGGGCCAGGCTTGGGGTAGTTATGACGTCATATTCATTCATTCAATCATTTATTCATTCTTTCTTGTCCGTTTGATAGTGTTTGAGCGCGTGAAACCTGCAGCTTGCACTGTATGCTCCCCGGGAAGCAAAAAATATTTCTGAGTGTTTTTGAGTGTGCTCAAAATTCTATCATAGATGTAGAGATCTAAAGCTCGTAGAGCATGCTGTGGTGCATTGATATGCGCCATATAAATAAAAATCATTATTATCAATTATTATCAAATATGGTGTCATATTATTATAAGTAAGTCTACCTTTTGGGTCCACTTCTGCTACGAAACGAATTCTTGAATTAAAGCTAGAATGATATCAATATACTGAATGGGCTTTTTTCGGATAATCAAGGAATTTTGCTGTTCGTAATAAAATTCACAAGTGTATTGCATGCATATAATATAATATACGTATTAAAAGGTATATACCCTCTCTCCC
>NW_004798279.1:148893-150199 GCF_000002075.1 Aplysia californica | reverse complement strand
GGGTTGAAATCTCTCATTCTCCAAACCGCCCCAAGTTCTAGAGCTCCCCATTAAGGATTCGGAACCAGGGTAACCCACACCATGTTAAAAATCAGTCAGCGAACTTCTTGAACGAGTAAATTAAGACAAGCGGAAGAAAGAGTATTCATATAATCAAAGCGGGTTGATTTTTACGTCCTCTTCAATAAAAGAAGCACTTTGTCGCAGACACGTCGTTACCTGGGTCAGGCTAATATTTCTTAGACATTCCAAGCTGAAAACTGCTGAAATTACTTCAGTGCTGTCTGCCCTCTCCCAAGAGCAGACTCGACAGAGATTTTCTGGTGTAGAGCTGCGCAATTCAATGACATGTTTCTGATTGAAAACGACGCGATAACTCTTGAAATAAGATAAATGGAAAACACAACGAATTGAGATGAAGTGGGAGAAAACTGACGAAAATTTGAATTTCGGGAAAAGTGAGCAGAAAAAAATAATAAGTCTGTGAGCGTGATTCAGGCTCAGTCAGAAACAGAAACATTTTGAGTCAAAAACTGTTCAAAACCTGTAGCAAAATGGACTATTAAATGCTGCAGAAACTGAAAACAAGGGGAAACACCTTCCACAAAAAAGGAAGGTAGGCATTTAAAAAAGATAAGGAAACAAAAATGTAGTAAGAAAGCAGCTTCATGGTGGCGTCATTCTCCACTGTGTGGGAACAATTAATTCTGGAGAAAAGCTTCAACTTGCCGTCGAGCGGAAAAAATGTGTTAAAATGTTTGGGTGCTTAAGAGTGCAAAAAAGCGAGCAGACATGTGTATCTAAGCAAAATAGAACTAGGGAGGATAAACTCTGACACCGGGGTGCCTCGGGAGGAAACAAGAGAAAACCCAGAGGAACAGATAAACACGAGGTAAGTTATAGAGAAAAAAAAAGTTTTCTTTTGTAGATCGCTTTCAAGGTTTGGAGGGAAGTGGGGAAATTGACACTTAGGGCAGAAGGAGGAAGAAAAAGGCGAGAGGAAATTGTTTTTGTTTTTTCCTCTATGTTTTTTCTTTCTGGAAAAACATAACAGGTAAGATAGAGAGACATGGTTTCCTTTTGTAGTAGTGTTTCAATGAGTTGAAAAACGCTGAAAATCTCTTTAAGGGTAGAGGAAATGAAGGTGTAATGAAGTTTTTGTTTAGTAGTAATCAGTTTTTCTTGTTGTTTTAAATGCTATGTTAATAATATATTTCTAACACACTTTATCATCTGTAAGGGGTGGGTGAGAAAGAGAAAGGTAGTAGAAAAAGAGGCTAGGATTGGAAGTATGAGAGAGAGAGAG
>NW_004798279.1:146623-147856 GCF_000002075.1 Aplysia californica | reverse complement strand
ATTTGGGTTAGGGGAAAAGAAATTATGGGTAGGGGTGGGGAGAAAAATAAATAAAAAGAAAATAATCTCCAGATGAGTTAGATAAGAGAAAAGTGGAATGTAATATAAGAGTGTGTTTGGACGAGTGGGGGAGAAAAGAGGTCAGGGCGGATGATGGTGAGCGCGTGCGCTGACACTTTGTGCTGAGTGAGTGACGACATTTAATGCGTGCCCCGGGGGGCGATCCCAGACCGACCGGCTCTCCGCTTGGCTGGGTACCGAGAACGTTGAGGCCGAGTTGATTAGCGTAACCCAGTGTTGTGTCCTCGGGGTGCAGGCTCGCTCCGGGCGTGGGCTGGAACTAACGGTTGATGGGAGTGCGGATTTGTGCACTAATTGGTCAGCTCAGTGGATCAGTATTGGTGCTACGCAGATGTGGGGGCAATGGACTAGCAGTGTGTGAAATGCAGACAGTACCTCTTTTTTTTTTCTTCTTTTTTTTTCTTCTTCTTTTTCTTCTTCTTTGTCTTCTTCTTATTTTTCTTCTAAGCTTTTTACAGTTATTGGACGTTGCTTCTCGGGTCTCTCTTGGAACTGAAGTGACCTATTTGTGTTGCACGGGCTGTAAAACTCTTGCTTAAACGAAAACTCGGACTTTTGTGCAACAAAACACTCTGTCTCGAGTCGTTCTGCCTGCCTGAGATGTTTTGGGTCTAAGCCAGGTTTCTATGTCCTGCTCCCATCTTCTGTTAGGAACATGATATGGAAACCATTCCTCATGTCAACTCTTACAATGCCAGGTACCGTTTTCGGTGACTTTGCTGCACCATTTTAACCTCTGTAGACTTTTATTTTGGTGGACAAAAAGTAGCATACCCGAATTTTAAAAAATTGATATGAAAAGAAAAATTCACATGAATTTTACACTTTTTGTTTTGGTGAGTGTTTTTACGATGCTTTCAACTGCAAAGTGTAATTAGCAACATGCGGAATCTTTTCATATGATTCTTTTTTTTTGTTTTGCGTGTACTACCAAACGAGATTTCAAGTGTATTCTCACCACTAGGGCTTCAGTGGATGAGTGGTTAGTGATCTCAGACTTTCAAATAGTGTGAATCGTTGTCTATGTGGGTGGTCACAAGGTCTCAGGGATGTGTTCTTGAGCGAGATACGTTAACCCCTGCCAAAAAAGCAGGGCAACAGATTCAACAAACACAACATTGATGACAGCGGGAAAAAAACACACCAACCCCC
>NW_004798279.1:144179-146523 GCF_000002075.1 Aplysia californica | reverse complement strand
CAAAAAAACCCAAAAAAACAAAAAACAACAACCACCCCCCCCCACCCACACACAAACACAAAGGACAAAGTGAAAAATGTCTACAAATGGAGAGGATTTGTCGTCGAAGGAGGTAATCTAGAAAGGTGATGCCAACAAAGTCGTAAAACAAAAGGAAGATAATATATAATCAGAGTGTCAGGAAAGAAGTGGTGAAATGTTACAAGCAGACTGTGATGATTTCACAAATGCTCTAAGGTAAACAATAACGATCGTTAAAATTCACCTCTCATTTATTCTAAGATCTGTCAGCCTTAATAATGGCATGGATATACATGTAATTTTATCTTGCTTTCTGCCACCCAGTTAGTTAAAGTCTGGGTGTATACTTACACTGGGATGTTAAGGAGGGCCTCTGTGTTTTACGACATTCTGATTTTTTTTCCTTTTTGGGGATAAATAAGGCTATTTCTCGTCTCGTGCATGCCGTTCGCTGCACGTAATAAGAAGAAATGCGCGGCTTTCCTGGAAAAGTGAAGAATCCTCCCCTAACAAAGGGTATAAACCGAACTATTTTTTTTCTTATTCTTACCCTGCTTTGCCTCTAAGACCTTTTTGTAGCTAGCGTCTTCTTTTACCACATTTTAAATTAAATAGGATAATAGTTTTTGTATGGCCCACCTACATGGGTTTTCAAGTTACACCTTAAATAATACTTTTCTCTACCCGGGTAAACCCTTACACCCATCAAAATTACCAAAACGCGAACTAATGGGCGATATCGTCCATGTTGACAAGCACTAATCTAACGCTAAGACAATGCTTTAGGTGTATCGTAGATGGCTTCACATGGTGTCGTTTTTTAAATGTTGAAACTCTAGGCTACAAACAACTAGATTTCAATAATCTTACATTTCACTTCATTTTGACGGGGCGACCAGAAGCGGCCAGCATAATTTTTGTTTTGTAGAAAGCTGCAAGATTACGCGCTTTTCGTATAACCTAAAACTTACGATCTGAAGGTATTCAACTATGGTGTGATATCAGCAATTTATGGGTTCAGAAAAAGGTGGAAAGTCAAACTATCACTCGATGTCATTGTTCAAGTTTAGCACCCTTACTAAATATACCTAGGCAGGTCGTATTGCACGAAATAATTCAACTTTCGAATGTGATGATTCCTTGAACCGAATGTACCAAAGAAAAAAAAGTGACCGTACGTGCACAGAACTTACATCAACTTGACAAGCAATTTAGATCACGCTAAGGTTGTTGTCAAATAATTTCAACTTGTCTTGCTGTAACGGGGACATTTTTTCCCACCTTCAGTCTTTATTTTTTTGTTTGGAGTTTCTGTGTCTGTAGCTATCGTGATTAACCTCCGTTGACGGGCCGGTGGTGTGCACGAGACCCTTCTCTAAACCAGAGCTAAAACGTTCCATCTGCGACACTGATTTATAGCATATGGAACCTTTTTGCCTCTGGATCACCCACCTAGATGCAGACGCCATGTGTAGATGTCTGCAGCAGATACGAGTTTCCAGCAGACTACCGGCACAAACGGGGTGCGTTCACTCACACCGAGCGCTCTGGAGGCGCGCTGTAAAGTCAAGGCGTTGCGTCGCCGCGTGTTGTCGCGTGTGGAATCTGCGCGCAGCGGGAGGACAACTTATCTCGAGCTCCCTTCTTTCATGTCGCAACCTCCTTGGCCTTATCTTGGAACTTTGCAGAAAGCTGTGGGGATTTGTTGAAAGAATGGCTTCTTTGTTCGTTTCAAGGCGCCGTGTATATATTTGTAGTCGTTTAAGTCTCGGAAAGTGTTGTCCTCACCTTCCTGTTCTCAAGCTCCAATTCTTGCTTTTCTGTTTCTCTTCTCTTTCCTACCTATCCTTTTATCTTCTTTTGAATGTTTATTTCGTACTTTTTATCACTTTCCCTGACTCTTTTGTCTCTCTACATTTTTGTATATTTTCCTATCCTTTCATCCCGCCTCACTCCATCTCAGTCTCTCTCTCTCTCTCTCTCTCTCTCTCTCTCTCTCTCTCTCTCTCTCTCATTCTCTTCCTCTTTCTCTCTCGTCCCCTCTCTCTCATAGGTTTTGGACACAAATTTGGACTTGGATAATGGTATTTCCATTGTTGCTTGTTTTGTAAAAGCCTAATACTGCCTGGTGGAAAGGGGAGAGGGAAAGAGAATAAGATAAAAGAGAGAGAGAGCGAGAGAGAGAGAGAGAGAGAGAGAGAGAGAGAGAGAGAGGGATAGAGAGAGAGAGAAGGGGGGAGAGAGAGAGAGACCGAGAGAGAAAGAGAGAGAGTATGTTTGTGTGAGAGAGTGAGTGGGTGAGAGAGAGAGAGAGAGAGAGAGA
>NW_004798279.1:142692-143725 GCF_000002075.1 Aplysia californica | reverse complement strand
AAAAGAAAGGATAAGAAGGAAGACAAGATGGGTGAAGTCAAAAACTCAGGAGAAAAGAAAAGAAAGGATAAGAAGGAAGACAAGATGGGTGAAGTCAAAAACTCAGGAGAAAAGAAAAGAAAGGATAAGAAGGAAGACAAGATGGGTGAAGTCAAAAACTCGGGAGAAAAGAAAAGAAAGGATAAGAAGGAAAAAGAAAGGGGTATGGAGTCAAAACTGAGGCGGAGGACATGGAGGAGGACAAGGACCCAGTCGCAGGTGCTCTGTCATCCTAACTGTCACCCAAGGAAGGAACCGAACAATAACAACCATCAAAACAAAATTAAACGGGAAAGCAAAGGGAACTAACTGTATGTGTGTTCAAGCCACGAGCAGATCTCTCCTGCAGTAATTATCCAGCACGACCCTGGAGCGTGGAGCGCAAGGGGAAATGACAACCAGATGTTGGAGGGCCCCTCCTTACTCCTTACCTCACATACCGTTACTCTTTCCTCTTTCTTCATATAACCCCCTTCATGCTACCTTTTCTTTCTATTTTCATTTTTCTGCCTGTATTTTTCTTCCTTTCTTTCTGTTTTTCTTCTTTCTTTCTTTTTCTCTTTCTTTCGTTTTTTTCTTATTACTATCTTTCCTTCTTTCTGTCTTTCTTTCTTTCTTTCTTTTTTTCTCTATATCATCTGACTTTCTTGCTTTCTTTCCGCCCCCTCCTTCTCCCTTTTGTTCTATCTTTCTCGATCTCTCCTCCTCCCTCTGTCTTTTTCTTTCCCCGTCTGAATGTACTCTTTTCATTTTGCCAATGATTTTTTTCAGGTTTTTGCTTTTCCTCTTCTACCGACTCTTGCAATATCTTTTACTATCACCCCCCCCTCCCCGAAAAAAGAGATAAAAAAGCACACAAACAATAAAACAAACAAACAAACAAACAAACAAACAAACAAACGAGCAAACAAAGAAACAAAAAACAAGAAAGGAAAGCATTTAAAAACAAAAACAATAATTAAGGCACCCGTTCGTTCATATAGACCTGCCTGCT
>NW_004798279.1:140482-141947 GCF_000002075.1 Aplysia californica | reverse complement strand
CCCTTCACTACACCCATCATCCTTCCTTCCCTCCACCCCCCTCACTACATAAAAACCAGAATTGCTGAGATCAGACACTTTTCTCTGATTCCCTGTCGTTGCCCCGCCGCGGACCACAGCAGTGGGAGTTATGTTTACACGATACATCTTCATTAGCGGAAGGTTTTCTCATTACGGCACCTGGGAGATCCGTTAGTCAGCTGAGCTAAGTGCAGGTGCGAACGCAGGGGCCTATGGTTGTGTCTACGTGTGCTTGCAACTACACCCAATGTCTTCTGTCTGGGTCTTTAAACATAATAGAGACAAATTGAGTGCACAGTTATCCACAGTAGCTGTTTTTTAAAGTTTTCTTGTTATGAGTGATGTTTTTACGCGTGTTGGCGAAGCTGGATAAAGAAATTGGAAGATTTGGAAAACTGAGAAAGCGCAAAGGAAAAACCCCCAGATAGATGGATCGATCGATAGAAAACAAATTGATAGATAGGAGGAGAGGGAAAAAAACGCGGTGGGGTGAGCTAGTCTGGAAGAAGTGAGAAATGATGAAATTGAGTTTGGTGTGCGGAGTGTCATGATTCAAAATGTTTGATTTTAAAATCTTCCTTCTTTTAAAGCCAATTGTAACATTCTTCAATATAAAGTAAAATACAAATGTATGAAAATTGTATCTTCTATGAGATTAACGTATTGAAAAAAAAGTGATTAAAGCTTTTTTTCGGCAGCAGGAGGGTGGGAAGGAGGGGGTGGGGGGTGGGGGTGGAGGGCATATATCATTATAAATTGTTGCTGAAAATGGACCTTCCCCACTTAAATCTTTCAAAAGATTTAGTGAAGCATTATTGATGAAAACTGTAATCAAGGTCACTGGCAGATCTCGAGGCCGGGTCACCGTGACCTCAACAAGCACCAGGTTATGAGTAGTTAAGAGATGCAACTAATAGAGCCGATCGTTTGCAAGCCGAATTCTATTTCGATCTGACTCTGACACCTTGATTTACCCTCAGGAAAAAAATGACTGGCAAGCATTATTATGATCTTTCTTTTGTAAAGTTATTAAAAGTACCATATCCATGGAGAGTAGTTATTAGTTCTTGTCCCCCCCCCCCAAAAAAAAAAGAAAAGAATGCTACTCGTTCCTGATAAGCTCCGAGTGTCATGTGGTTTTTAGTTGAAGCTTTCGGTAAACACCTCCAATAAAAACTAGATTAATGGCGAGCACATGAACTGGCAAAACAGATACGTACATTTGAAAAGCAATTCGTGGAATCTGTCGTCATCATAAGCGTGTGAAAGTACCCCAAGCGGCATGGTGCGATGCCAAAAGCATGTTGGTAATGGCGGAACCAGTCTACAAATGTGTCGAGGTTTTTTAAAATTCTGAGATAGCAAAGACACCACATGTGGGAAGGAACTTTGGGCAGAAGATGGGGTTAGCTTTTTGGTGGCGGGAGGGGCCGGGGTAAGATGG
>NW_004798279.1:137594-139369 GCF_000002075.1 Aplysia californica | reverse complement strand
ATTCTAGCCCCGCTGCACGGCCGTACCACTGCCTTCAGAATTTGTACAAGGTTTTTTTTGTTCCTTATCTGTTTATCAGAGTGTGGTGCCATGGGCCAAGACGCACGAACATGATATATTATATATGCCAGCCTTCGCCTATACCAAATCAGTAGACAATTCTGGACCCACAAATAAACCAACCCCCCCCCCCTGTATTATGTTACCCAGCAATGGTGGAACATTTGAAGTAAAGTCTATTTGACAAAGAAACACGCGTTCTTGCACATGCTTCTACAAGTACACACAATATAGAGACACACGCATTCACTCTCTCACACACACACACACAAGAGCACGCACGCACACACACACAAACGCACAAATATACACACACAAGAACACACTCACACTCACACATTCACATACTCACTCACAACACACAAACATACCCATACAAAAACACACGTAGTCTTGCATCGCACTCACTCGTGCAAACACATATTCATAACTTTACAGCATTTTCAGCCTACTAAATGATCATTACTGCGTTCGCTGTGTTTCTGGATGCTTCCCACGAAGCTGGAAGCGTATCGGAAGGTTCTTGGGCCTTTCGAGGTAATAACAATTATATGTTGCAAATCCTACACTAGAGGAGAACTGTGCGCTTTAACATAATTTTACTATGAATGTTCAGGGTCGAGCAGTGGCGTCAAACTTGTGATATGTTCAGAGTTCGATTCCCCGGCTATATCGGGTATGACTTTCTGCCCTGAGGAAACCCAATTGTAAATGGGCACTTGGTAACCAAGAGAGACAGAGTGTGAATAACAGAGCTGTGTAGTTTCTTACAGGCTGCAACTCTTTAATCGTTTCCCTTCCCCACCCCTTTCTCGCCTCACCCAGGACCAGAATGGTAATCTGGAATAAACTGGCCTCTAAGAAAGTTACTGTGAAGTTGCTTTAGCCTTCATGGGAATACACGCGTATAAATAAGAATAACAAACACAGGCTATTATATGCATCCGTTAGTTTTACGTGAAGTATATCATGGCGAATCGTTGTTAAGAAATAATCTGACTATCTTATGTGTTTCATATCTCTGCCGTATGAACAAGATGAAAGGGATAACATAGGTTTACTTTGAAACCAAGTTCCTCAGAAAGATCATTCAAGAAAAGACCTCTTTCTACAACTAGTTTTACCAGATATAAAGTAATGTTATCGCTAAGTTCGTCCACGAAAGCATGGCGCCTAATGAATCATGAATAATGTTTCCCCAATAATTTACGCTTCCGTTATGCGCGTCCAACACTATTTTTCTTCCTCTTCTGCTGTCCGATCTAATCTCATGCTACCAGAATTAGTTGAATCTCTGTATCGCACTCGTGCCCCGCGGTCTGTCGGCACCGAACATCATGAACAAAATCGAGCTTACTCTCTTGTTTTATGCTGAGCTCTGCCTTTACTTGGCGACATGTATTTCCCTTTCACTTTGAATCCATTAGATTTCATTTTCACGCCGGAGCAGCGGTGCGAAATGAAATCTCCGGAAAGCGCTGCGAAAGCGGACGGGCTTCAATCAAACTCGAGTTTAGCGCGTCTTGATGGCCTGTCCTGTGTCTAGCGGCGGCCAGGCAGCCTCGGCGACGGCAACCAAATCGCGATAAAAGACGCAGGAGAATTTCACGCCAGATTTACGCACGCCAGACCTGATCGCCCGGCGCCAGTCGAGGGTCACCTGATGTCAGCGGATGGATCATCATCGCTCTCGGCTGAGAGAGAGAGAGAGAGAG
>NW_004798279.1:132361-133756 GCF_000002075.1 Aplysia californica | reverse complement strand
ACACACACACACACACACACACACAAACACACACACACACTCACACACACACACGCACACATAAACTAAAGGCTTTATCTTAAGATATCGTATCGGGGACGGCCAAGTTAACAACTTTGAAAAAAAAATCTGCCTCAAATGGAGGTCGCTATTTATAAGGTGTTAATAAAAACGGGACAGTTGTCTGCACACCTTGATGAATAAGGGAAGAGCAGCCGCGGTAAAGCAAGCTTGAGCTGCGCATGCGTCGTTTGGCAGGAAACCCCAATGACGTAGCAGAAAAGGGGAGAAGCAAGACAAGAGTTGTGTAAAGTTTAAAGCCATTCGTGCGGCTGATTGTCTCATTATTCGGATTAAAGCGCTTTTTTAAAAAGTAAATGTTTTACGGCGCTCGCAACTTCACAAGGTCATATGAGCGCGTGGGACACATTAAACATTTTCAGTTGGTAGGAAATTTTGAATTTTGCCCGGGTGGTGGCCGGTGCCTACTCTTTTCGATTTTGTACCACTTTACTTTACTTTACTTTGTCGATCCAGCGGCCATTTGGGTTCTAGCCCTTCGGTCTGTCGATATGGCAAAGAATTGACATGTTTTAATCAGCTGTGCGATTTTGTACCACCAATGGATCTTTAACGTGTGCAACTTGCTTACGGGACCTCCGAGATTTTTCGCCCTTGTCCGAGAAGGCTAGGTGTAGATCTTTCCTACCCTAAGATCAGGGGTGTGGCTGAAAGAAAACAGTAAGAAGGAGCCAAGGAGTAGCATTAGAAAGGCTGCAGGAAGACTCAGTAGCCCAGAGGAGGGGGCAAAGGAGATGACGGGGAGGGGGCAGAAAGTAGAGACGAAAGCAGACGACAGAACATTGCTGGAGCAGGAAAGGAGGTGAAAGGAGACCATTTTAGAGAAAAGTAATTCCGTCGCTATCCGGATTCGAACCCGGAACCTATTGAATGAGAGGCGAACACCTTAACCTTTAGGCCACGAGAGCCCCCATGTGTGAAGTTTAAAGTAAGCCATTCATGGGACTGATTGTCTCATTACTCGGATTGAAGAGCTGGTGATATCATTTATGTGGACGGGATATACAATATACAGCATTAATGACATTCAAACGATGTCTTTGGGGTCGTATCCTGACGCCTGCTTCAGCTGGATCGTTCGTTATGGAGGCTTCGTTTTCATCGTTGGTGATCGAGGCATCGTTTTCATCGTTGATAATCAAGACGTCGTTTTCATGGAGAGTTATCATCTGCTAGATGCGATTTAAGAACGGAAGGGGGGGGGGAGAGGAAACAGTTCTAGTTGTCGGAAGCAGAATAGTCGAAGAGATAGATAGATAGATAGATAGATAGATAGATAGATAGATAGATAGATAGATAGATAGATAGATAGAT
>NW_004798279.1:121682-130833 GCF_000002075.1 Aplysia californica | reverse complement strand
AGAGAGAGAGAGAGAGAGAGAGAGAGAGAGAGAGAACAAAGAGAGGGAGGGGCATAAACAAAAAAGGAAATAATGGTGATGCAGAAAAGATGAAATTATGGGACAGAGAGACTAGCAGACAAATTAAACAAAATTGACTTTTGAACTACAAAGAGGGAGAAAAAGATTAAGAAAGAGAGAAAAAAAAACCCACACACAGAGATAGACAGAGAAAGAGAGAGAGAAAGAGGGAGAAAGAGAGAGAGGGAGAGAGATATATGAATAGACAAAAAAAAACCAAAAAAACTCCAAAAAAGAATAAAAACAGAAACAGGTAAAAAGAAAGATGCACTATACGATACCAATAACGTCAAAACAAGATGTCTACCTAACGTCTTTGGAGCACTTGATGTAACCGCATTATCCTTCTTATCCTGTCATAACACCGGCAATATGGCCTCAGTGACCTACTTGTGGACCAATTCCAGTGTTTCCTACCCTACGATTAGACTCTCTACCCTCCCTGTCTGGTCCCAGACACTTGTCATTGAAGGCAATTTCATTTAGTTAGTATCTATGGAACTCGGTCACCTTTTAGATTATGACCAGTGTTACGCTACTTTGATGTGGAAGCAACGTCTATTTGGAAACATTCTTCTGGCATTTTTTGCGGTTTCTTTGAAGTTTTTTCTTATGTGCTCTTTTTAGTTCTCTAGAATTCATTTCATGGTTAGATCTCTTTGTTACCTACAGAGACAAAGCGATACTTGTGGATAATATTGTTTTTATGTGAACGAGGGCAATTTTTTTTGTCACTGTCGTTTGGAAATAAGTATTGTTGAATAAAAACAAAACCAAACAACTCAAATGTTTTATTTGCACCTATCAAACCAGAGCAGAGATTCCAAGAATGTCAAGAATGGAGACAACGATAAAGGAATGAAAGAAACTATGCGAGTGTGATGAGAGAGATAGACAGACAGACTGAGAGAGAGAGAGAGAGTGTGTGTGTGAGAGAGAGAGAGAGTGAGTGGGAAACAGAGACGGAGACAGAGAAGGGGAGGGGGTGGAGAGCCTTTCTATCGATGTGGTTTCAAGAATCCAGGGAATGCGCAGATGCCCCGAAAGAAGAAACTTTCTTAGCTGATATCATAGTGTCTGTCATGTTCTGCGATCATCAACTTTTCCACGTAAGGTACAATCGAAATTGTCCAAGACGGCCTCCCATTGTCGAAAAGAAAGACAGTTCGCTGCATTAGAATCACAAAGTTCTATCTGGCGTTTTTGGCTGTTTTGATTTGCTAAGACCATGAGGTCATTAACCTATGTTTTATCTGCGCTATCCAAATTGAAAAATTATTCGGAGTCGTTATCAAGATATTCAAAGAATCACATTCTGGAAAAATGTTTGACATGTTGTGAAACTCAAAAACCTTTTTGTGAAACTCAAAAACCTTTTACGTCAAATTTCTCGAAACTAGGTACTGAGCAGATAGAATTTTGTAATTCTAGGGTAGCGAGTTGTCTGAGACTAGTGGACGTCTTGGGCAGATAAAAGTCTTAGAATTTGCCATTATAATTATAGAAAAAACCGTAAGGGGAGAAGTAGGAAGTGGTCATTTGTACAGGTAGTTGTCCTGGACAGGTGGACCTTAGAGCAGGTTCTACAGTAATAGTGGTTTAGCTGTGAACAAGAGGTTTCGTAGGTAATCTTATTCTTCTGACAGGCTACCGAATGTATTTTGTTTCGGTATTTAAAAAAGAGCCTCCACTTTTCGAGTGCCAAATAATGGCGCGTGAAAAATATTGAAACAGATCATAGAACGATTCTCGAGAATTGCCTGAATGTAGGGGATCTTTCTTGAATAATTATTATTTACGGGGAAAATTTGTGACTATTCATTCTACTTCTGTGCTTTTTTATTACAAGAGAAAGCGACGTATGTCGTTCCATGTTATGGGATTTGTTTTGTATTTTGTGAGCAAGTCGTGACACTAAGTGAACTTCTTCACGAAAAGTGGGATTTACTTTAGACACCAATGGGACACAATAATATTGTGTTTTGGCGTGGCATTAAAGTGTCAGTGAAGCCAAATGAGCTTGTGTCTTTACAATCATGCAATTCCAAGAAGAAGAGGAAGTAAAGAGCAGCAATTTCAAAAAACAGCTGTGACGTTAACAAGTCCTTTGGTATGTTACAAGTCTTAAAATTATCTCTTACTAACGGGAACAGATGGGTTTTTCTCAAAGTTCCTTCCAATTTTAGCATCTTCGGCTTTATTTTATTAAGTATCTCTCTACGCCCTTCCCTGTCTTTATACCCCTCGCCGCTGTTTTCTTTGTGTCAGTTCTGTCTTTTTCATCAGCCTGTCTGCTTGACAGTCTAGACTTTATGTACTAAAATGGGATAACAGTCCGCAAAGACAAAAGATGTGCCGGTGAGAAGAACAGTAAACCTTGCTTACGAATTCCAAGACGAAAAGAGAACATTGACAAAAGCGAACTCGTTTCAGATGCAAAACCTTCAATTACCCGTCTAAGGTAGCTAATAAATGCAATCCTTTTGGAATTTTAATTTTTTTCCCAATGGTAGTCGGTGTTGTCTCTTATAAAGTATCGTCTCATTGCATACCTCTCCTCAACCCAACAAAGATACAACTTGGCTTAAATAGAGAAAAAAATGTAAACCTAACCAAAACAAACCAAGAAGTTCGTAATCAGATTAACCTCGTTCTTTCCTGTTTTTCGTCCATGACGCTCAATTTTTTTGCAGTCACTACGGAGCGCAGATTTAGAAGGATTTGACGTCCGCTAGTATCGTCAGCAAGATGGATCGATACTGACTAGTAATGATCTGTCTTATCCGCTCCTTGCGGATCGATACGCTCTCTCCTGGCAGCCAATAGTGTTCGCGTTTTCAGAAAAAAAGAAAAACATCTCTTTCCCTCAGTCCGACCTAAATACTCTCGATCGATACGCTGGTACTGTTTCACAAAAAAAAAGAAAATGGGCGGAGGGAAAAAATCAGACCGACAGAAAAGTCGGTGTCGGTTGGAAGTTTTTTTCTCCCGTAATGAAGTCACCAGAGACCAGGAAGCATCGATCTAGCCTGTCCTGTCTGCTTGTGTCATGCATAATGAGCCGAGTATCGTTTTGCTACTCCAGGCCGGAACTGAATTCCAAATGTCTCTTGATTGGGACCGAGGATTCTGTTTGGACTGCTATTTTTGTACTATGGATTTTTGTTACACTTTTTTGCTTCATTTTTTTTTTTCTTCTTTTCAACCAAGTACCGGGATGTTTTCTTTGTGCCTGAAGTCGGGCTTTTAAAAAAGGATGTAAAAAGAGGATATCAATAAAATAAAATAGGGCACAACGTTAGGGTCAGTAATTGGAGTCATTGTGATCTATGATGCTGGCGGCACCACCTGTTCGACGCTAAACCTGACTGTTAGCTGTTATGTTTGTTTGTTTGTTTGCTTTTTTGTTGTTGTTGTTTTTTTACATTTTATAAGCAACCGCCCATATTAATCTATTCTTTTGGAGATGAATGTTAGAAAAAGGAATCCGTCTCCGAAATGATCTGACTGATTTAAAAGCGGCGTTTAACACAAACGCCAAAAGGAATTCATCTCTTCTGAAGTATAAAGTTGCTCAGTAGTAAAGTCATTTAGCAGTAGGAGCTCTAATATAAAAACAAACAAAACTTCATGGCCTGTAGTCCCGCATTTATTCTTATAGAAGACAGATAACGATGACTATGAAGGCAAATCTGTAAGTTAAAAAATGTCATTTCTCACTAGTTCCTCCTCCCTCTCTTCCAAAGAATAAATTGGTTTGGCCAAATGTTACGAATGCCACTTAGACATCCGGCCTCGAGAGCCCATAACATCAAACTCAGGCTACTAAGAAAGCGGAAGATACGTCATGTGAAAGATGAATTGAGGGAGTCAATGGAACCCTGAGAAACTACAACATCTCCGTTGAAAGAGCGGCACCATCGAAATATTGCATGTCCCTTCTACGCTCAGCGGCAACACAGAACGAAAAAGTTGTTTTTAAAAAGATTTAAGATCTGGTCCATAGACTTGGCGTGAATTTTCGTTGATTTCAAAAAGCAATGTAAAAAAAATTCAACTTGAAGCTTTTTGTTTTCTGAAAAATTAAAATTTTTGGTAGGGAAATCTCGTGAAATTTTATAATAGCAGCATCAACAGTAAAATGATAATATTAAAATCAACAACAACAACATTAATAATAATAATAATAATGATAATAATAATAATGATGAAAATATTAATAATAATAATAATAATAATAATAATAATAATAATAATAATAATCATAATAATAATCATAATCATAATAAAAATAAAAATAATAAAGAAGAAGAAGAGGAAGAAGAACTTTAGCAACGTCAACTAGATCATTAACAACAACGACAAAAGTAATAACCCCAAAAAATGGTCTCTAAATCGAGGAACAGATGAATGTTTGAGGTTTGCATCATTCTGCTGTCAGGATTATGACGTCTGGGAGCTTTTTATCACCAGTGTACCCTCGTGCTGAGTGAGTGAAATGTCTAAACGTCTTGTGTGGTACTCGCCGACAGTACGCCCGTGATAGTAATGTTTGTATTACTTCGAAGACTGTTACTGTACTTCATGAGGTAATGTTTGAAATGTGTCTCAACAAACTCCATCCCCACCCCCCACCCCCTCTACCGCCCCCACACTCCTGTCGCGCACTTAAACTCAAACATACTTATTGTATCTCTCTCTTAGTCTTTCTTAACTTTTCTTTGTCTCTGCTTATCTCTCTCTATTTATCTCTCTCTCTCTTTCTCTCCACCCACCCCCCCTCTCTCTCTCTCTCTCTCTCTCTCTCTCTCTTCGGCTCTCTATCTCTGTGTCTCTCCCCGCTATCGTTTCATTCTCTCTTAGTTCTTTGTCTCTTCATCTATCTTTTCTCCTCCTTTTGCCACCTTTTCCTACCCCCATCAACCCTCTTCCCTCTCTCTCTTTCTCTCAAACTAATTCACGTCTACACTTATATACAATAAATTTACATTCTTAAGGGAAGTGGTTCGTAAACGTAGACACACTCAAATACACTCACACACTGATTCACACAAGCTGTAGAGAAGAGTGAAATATATATAGAGAGGGGGCGGAGAGAGACAGCGAGAGAAAGAGAGAGAGAGAGAGAGAGAGAGAGAGAGAGAGAGAGAGAGAGAGAGAGAGAATGAGTAAACGAGAAAGAAAAGAGGATAAAGTAGAGACCACCCGTCATCTCCGGGCCAGGCAGGACCACCCTACAGAGGGGAGCTAACTCTGCCTGTGGGTGGCCTGGGGATCGGGCGCTCGTCGGCCCTTGTGATTGGTGGATAATTCCACACACAGCCAGGGTAAGAGCAATCCGATCCGCCAGGAAGGTGATTAGAGGTGATGGGTGAAAAACAAGCGATCTGAGATGCGAAGGTGAGTTATGCTTTTATCCCGATAGTCTCACCGCTTGTCTGGAGGTTGTAGTGTGGACTCACACGGCGCGGGGTTCCAGATTGTAAAGGTTCCATTTACGATGTTGGTTCGCACTGTTGATACAGATACAGCCCTCTGACTCCCACGCTGTGTAACAGTTGGCTTCGGTTATCAGGCTAGAAGCTGTCCTTGTAATGAAAGAAGTGTCTACAGCAAAGGTTGAGCATTCTCTTTGACGTTGACGTAGCGAACGATAACCTTTTGGTGGTTTGGCTCCTTGGACATATTGTAATGCACAGTTAACGTTTAATACCTTTATCTCTTTGATTTTTTTGGGGTTCTCTATTGTAGTCCTTTGCTTTGTCATATTATTATCTAAATACTGTTCAAAACGTCAGTGTGCGTTAATTTTTTACAAAGCATTACATTGTGACACTTCATCCCCCCCTCCCCCCCAAGTGCATTCTAAGATGTGAGCTGTAAGAATTCATCGTGAGAAAGTTGCATTAAATGAGGAAGATGTTACTGTTAGGAAAACGTTTGCCAGTCGAAGATAATTAATTGATTTCGAAAACTTTATTAAATCCAATATTTATGTCTTTACTCTTTGCAACTGGATCTGTTGGTGTATGCAAGTATTTTGTGAAATCGGTGTGTGTGTGTGTGTGTGTGTGTGTGTGTGTGTGTGTGTGTGTGTGTGTGTTTGTGTGTGTGTTTGTACACGTGTTTATGCTTGTTACCTCTTTTAAAGATTTGAGAGGGAGATAGACTGGTAGATGTAGACTGGCATCTTATGGTAACAATTTAGGGTTATTTCTTTTAGAAAAATTATTACCCTGTTAATTTAATTAAAACCAGCTGCGCAAGTATTCATCTTTCAATAGCTTTCCATAATATACAGCTTCGTTGATCAAACAAGTACATAACAAATCAAACAAAATAATGTCTGCCCCTCACCCTGTACTTATTATGTAACCGTTACTATCTTTTTTGTTGTAACTACAAGTAGTCTGCCGCGCGCGTTGTTGGTGCAGATAAAGTTCGCTTGACAAAACACAGCCCAGTGGCAGTAACCTCTGTGACATGAGGCTAGTCATTCGCTCCACCTACTCTGAGCGCCGGGGCTGGTGGTGGTGCACCCAGTAATCTGATTTGTGGCACTAGCGGGGGACTGCAGTTGCCCCACACCCGGGGGACTGACGGCTCCGTTGTTCAGAGCACCGCTTTGACAAATGGTGCATGAATTGAATAATGATTAAAGCCAGTTCCCCTTACTGCATCGTCCTTTAGTTTGCCCCCCCCCCCCAATTTTCCATAGTAGTGAAGTATCTGTAGTTTCGAAAAAAAAAGACTTGCGTTTGGTCCCTTTCACTAAAAATATGAACATCTTCGTCAAAACTTGGTGCTGCTTCAGTTCATCTTTTTAGGTAGGGGTTATTTTCTGGGAACGAGGACGAAGCGTGGTGAGTACGACAGACGGGGTCTCATGATGCTCCCTCCTCAAAAGGTCCTTCGTTACTGCCACGAAATAAGGTTACGAGAATGCTAGTCGCTCACACAGCGGACTATAATTCGTTTTTTCTTTCCACAGATAATATCGTTTACGCTTCGGGGTTGCACTTTCGATTATTCTTTCACAAAGAGAAAGGAGAAAGTAAATGTTCTGCGGACTGCACTCTCACATAATGAGCTCTGGCTAGTCATTTTGGTTCGGGCAAAGCCCCGGCTGTCAGTTTTGAACTTTTCAGTCGTTCGTCTACTGCAGACCCGAGGTGGTTGTACAGAATATTGATAACCATAGATGTTTATGGGCCAAAAAGAGATGGATTATGTAATGCAGATATATTCTTTTGTGGGTGGAGCACTTTGTCAATCGTCAGGACACCAAGGTCATTAGGAAAAAATACTGTAGGAAGCACGAGAACAGTTTGGACGTTGTTCGGGGTTGAAGGTTGTACCTCTGTGCAATATCCAAGTTTGTGAACTAACCGCATCACGACAACCTACAATTTATATGTGAGTGCGTTAAAATGCAAGCATGTTGGTTTGTTTGCGTGTGTATATGGCAGGGACGCACTCTCTCTCTCTCTCTCTCTCTCTCTCTCTCTCTCTCTCTCTCTCTCTCTCTCTCTCTCTCACACACACACACACACACACACACACACACACACACAGAGAGAGAGAGAGAGAGAGAGAGAGAGAGAGAGAGAGAGAGAGAGAGAGAGAGAGAAAGAGAGAGAAATACGAGAACGAGAGACAGACAGGAGAAGAGACTGACAGACAGGCAGACAAACAGATCGAGAATGGAGGAGACAGAGGGATGAAACAGAAACTAATAAAAAGTATGTTACTATACCGCACGCAAAAGTACTTAATAACATAGCAGCTCTGTCAGTAGCTGGCTGTAACTATTTTACGTCGCCATCAACCCAATTTATGCCATTATGGAGTTGAGCTGCTTCGACTTTGGCGGCGAGGGCCAACCCGGGCTTTATGAGATAATACACCCCAGCAGAAGGACATAAATACATTTTGCTTCAGAAAATACCACCTCCTTGTGGAGCTTTGTCTTTTAGTTAACAACCGACTATGCTTGCAAAATGTCTTTCTGCTTGTTCTCTTCGCTTTGGGATTTAACATTTTGTTTCAGTAGATCTGTCTTTCGACAAGTCGGGCTATCTGTATATCTCTTTGTCTGTTTGTCCCTCAGTTTATCTGTCTTTCTTTCTCTCTTTCTGTCTAGGATTTGAATTCTAGTCTCTTCTTTCCCAAGTAGTTATTGGCACAGTAACGATTGTTTTATTTCTTTACGTAAGGGAATAAACACCGATTTTCTCAATTTCCCACACTATGCCAATGATTAAATGGATACCGCAGACAGAATAATCTCCTGGGAGACATTTACGACACTTTTACCTTTGATTTATGCGAGTCAACAATTTACCATAGATCTTCCATGCCATAGAGCTATGACTCGGTAAACTACCTCATATTTCCGATTCCCTTTCCGATGACTATCGCCATAAGTAAAGACGTCTGTGTGAATGTGGTGGACGACAAAAGTATCCACATAAGTCTGGGCAGAATCTGGATTTATTAGCCAACAATCCGAGTTTCAAAGGTTGTAACGAGAAAGCCTTGTTTCAAAAGCTTTCGTATTCTGCTATCTTCAAAGCTGTCTAATGCTGCTCGGTTCAATAATGACGAATAAATCCTTCACGCAAATTGTCTTAAATGGAATCGTAACACTTTGCTCTGAACACCATCAGTGCCTACTTTCGAGATACCGAGAGAGACACAATGTTAGAGTATCAAATTTATGGCCTCATTTGATAGTTTCCAAGATCAAAAACTCGTATCCCATCATTATCGGAAGCTGTCTTTCTCCCCGGTAATGGCTTCCTCTGCCCGTTACGAAAGGGCAACAGAAAACTTTCTCGGTCTTATAGTTAAAACAAGGTTACTTCCAGCCATAAAATCTGCGCCTCTTTTCTTTCAATTTGAGGTTTTGTAATGGGCCATTAGAGCACGAGTCTACGACAGCTTGAATTCCGTAATCCATGTACGCCTTCGTTAATCCAGCGACGACCTCTTTGTCGGAGTTACGTTATCCACTTAAAATTCCGCTTCTTGTCCCTGATACACTTCCAGCTGTTTCAGGACAACAAGGGGTGGGGGGGGGGGGGGGGGG
>NW_004798279.1:111234-121304 GCF_000002075.1 Aplysia californica | reverse complement strand
TTCTCTATTTCTCTCTCTGTGTTTCTTCCTCTCTTATCTCTCTCTCTCTCTTTCTCTCTCTCTCTCCCTCTCTCTCTTTCTCTCTCTCTCTTTCTCTCTCTCTCTCTCTTCCTCTTAGTCTCTCTCTCTCTTTCTCTTTCTCTTAGTCTCAGTCTCTCTCTCTCTTTCTCTCCCTCCCTTGATCACCTGTCTCTCTAACTGTTTATGTCGGTCTATCAACTCTTAAGTTTATGTATGTTTCCGTAGACTCTACTTCTGCTGGGGTAATTGGTCTATTTACAGTGTCTAAATCGAACTTGTGATTTAACATTCATACTTTATTACTTCTGTCGCCGTTGCTTGCCGATAATGATAATTGTTAAAACATGCAGGAGTGTTGTTATCACCCTTACTGTAAACCATTGCCTGGCATATGTTATCACCTGTGCCAAGGAAACCATACATTCAAATACCGTATTGCAAAAACAAAAGCGCTCTGCAGTTTCCAACTTACAAAATATTTCCCCTTGTTGTCCCTGGAAAAACAATTTCTTCCAATTTATTGCCCAGAACTGTGCATTTTATTGCTTCCGACTCTGAGAGCAACGCCATTATATCTACTAACACAAAGTTATGGTGTTATGAGGCTTCACATTCCTGGGAAAAGAGCTTCTACTTCAAAGGTGCCTGTATTTGCAAAGTGTCTAACGGTTTTCTTACCTCTCTGGGTGATAATAGATTTGTATTTGGAGGTCTCACATCTTTACTCACCTACTAGTACATATTGTTGAAGAAAGGGGTGTTTTTACATCAAACAGAAAGATTACCCTTGCTGTCACGCTAACCGTGTGACCACCAAATTATAGTCAAATACTTTTTTTGTCTGTAATAAGAATTATGGATATTGCAACCGTAATTACATTAAGTAATACAATAATGGTTAAAAAAAATAACACTCTACACAAACTCTTGGGCAATTGTGGAAGGTAGTAAGAAAGAACTACAGCACCCCCACCCCCACACCCCACCCCCCCCCCCTCCCTAAGAAAGAAAAAGAGAAAATAAGAGTGTTTGATATAGTCTTGCAAATGGAGAGTTAGAGTTAAACACCGACGTTATGAGACCTCTATACACTTACTTAACCCCTGTATGTTTCTTATTTTCCTCTCCAGGAGAGCCAGCGACTCGAGTATCACAACTCAACTCTACGATCGGAGATCAAACAACTGCACGAGGAGCGGGACCAACTCACTCGCATCATCCGCAGCCACGCCAGCATCTGTCCTCTCACCCCTCGGCAAAGCCCGCTGACGGTTCCACGAGAGAGTCCTTTACCCCAGCAGATCATCAGGGAGAGTCCGATTCCCTTAGCCCCGCCCCGAGTCGGGCTTGTGTCGCCCAGTCCCACACTCGTAGCCCCGCCCCCTCCCTCTCTGGTATCACCGAGCCCCACCCTCGCTCCAGGCCCGCCCACTCTGGTGTCTCCCAGTCCGATCTTGGTTCAAAGTCCCGCTCTCCTAGTCCCGCCAACACGCGAGAGCCCCGTACCTCTCCTTATCATCAACCCCAGCCCGAGAGAGAGCCCTTGTCACATGATCTCCCCGCGACTCCCCAGGAAAAGCCCCGTGGCCTTGCTCAGGCCCAACCCAAGCCTCGCCCCTTTGGCTGACAAGTCCTCCGAAAAGAGTAGCTCCTCAGCTCCGTCAGGATCTCCGCCAAAACAGAGCAAATCCTCTGCTTCCCCTCGTCTCTCCGGACCAAAGCCTGTCATCCCGATCTTACCCAAACCTGCCAGCTCCCCGAAAACAATACGCTCATTCATCACCTCTCCTTTACCCCGCCCCATCACCTCTCCATTGCCTAAACCAATTATCTCCCCCTCACCCCGCCCCATCATCTCCCCACTACCCCGCCCCATCATCTCCCCACTACCCCGCCCTATTATCTCCCCCTTGCCACGCCCCCTGACATCTCCAAAGACACCGAAGGGCGGAGCCATCACGAGCCCTCTTCCAATCGCACAGAGCCCTGTATCTGTAGGAGGCAGGGCCATCCATCAAAGCCCCGTCTTCTTCAGCGACAGTTGTTTCTCGCCATCCACACGACCACTCCCGACCAACCCGAGTCCCGTGTCCTTCACGGATCGCGTATCCGGGAGAAGATCCGTTCACCAAAGCCCAGTATTCTTCTCCGAGAAGCCACCCAACGGTCTGGCCAGTACCGTCAACTCGGCCAACTCCTCGTTGGGCGGAAGTGTCAGCAAATTCCGACATACCTCATCCACCTCGTCCTCCGGCTCTTCCTCCTCCTTGGCATCGCTTCTCAGACAGGAAAGTCCCTTGTCTGTTCTCAGCAACAGCAGTGTTGGATCTTGCAGCAGCGTCTTCCTCAGCAACAGCGGTAACTTCAACAGCAACAACAACAATAGCAACAACAACAACAACAATAGCGGCAGCATCAGTAGTAACAGCATCTCGAACAACATGTGTGTTGATGTCTGTAATCCGAATAATAACAACAGCGGAGCAATGAACACGAACAATGATGACGTCATCGAAGACGCGTTGATTAGCGAAGACCTCGTCCATCAATGCGCAGACGCGCTCAGCACTTCGGCCAACAATTTTACCTCAAGTGAATTCCGAGAAACCAACTCGGTCACTCCTGTCAACGTTTGGGGAAGCTCCAACATGGTACCTTCCAACAACGATTTAGGCTGCGCTCAAACACACAACACTACAGAAAGCACCATCGTTAAGAACTTTTTGACTATGAGCAACAACAACAACACCAACAACAATAATAATAATCACAATCATAACAATTTTAATAACAACAACAATAATGTTAATAATAACAACAACAACAACAATATCATCTCATCCAACAACAAAGCGGGTAACTGCGAAGATGCACTCTCATCCTTCGGCCTGGTGACGCCGCGGCAGATTCAAGGGCTAGGTCAAGGTCACCTATCAAACCAACTCTCAGGTCAGTTTCACAATATCTCTGCTCAAGGTCAGACGTCTGCTGAAAATCAACAACGCGATCTGCTCGGTGGTCAGAGTCATTTCCAGGCTCCGCAACAGCAGCAGCAGCAGCAGCAGCAGCAGCAACAACAACAGCAACAACAACAACAACAGCAACAACAACAGCAGCAACAGCAGCAACAGCAGCAACAGCAGGAACAACTTATGAATGGACTCGGAGGAAACCCTGAACAGACGTATCAGCAAACACATCCGCAGATGCAGCAGCAACAACATCAACAACATCAACAACATCAGCAAACGCTTCATCAATTGCAGCAGCAAACACACCAACAGACACATCAACAAACACCCCAACAGACGCACCAGCTGACACACCAACCAACACACCAACCAACACACCAGCAAACACACCAACCAACACACCAACAAAAACACCAACCAACACACCAACAAACACATCTACAGACACATCAACAAACGCACCAACAAACACATCATCATCAACAACAACAACAACAAACACAGCATCAACAACAACAACAGCAACAGCAACAGCAACACCAGCTGACTCACCAGCAAACCCACCAACAGACACACTTGCAGACACACCAGCAAACGCGCCAACACCAGTTACCAGCTCCCAGTGTGGAGAACCTCACGCCGCTGTCTACCAGCGGACAGAGTGGCCTTCACCCTTCCTTCTCCCGCCCCCTGCCACCGTGTTTAGACGCGGAGGATAACACACTTTCCTTGGAGGAGATTGAAAGAAGCGCAGAAATATGTGAAAATAGTGCGGATCTTCTCGACCTCATAGACATACAGACTCTTCTGGAGCTGTCAGCTGAGCATAACAATGGCGGCAGTCTGTCGCCTCAAGGAAATGGAGGAGCCGTCAGTTCGTCGATCTCGAGAGCTGAGGCCATTAGTTGTTGTAATAACGATAGCATGAGCAACATCGACGCAACAGATGATCTTTTAGCTTTCCACAGTCCGATGGATCTTCTACCGACTCCTCCTGCCCAGCAGATGTGTGGTGTTGGGTTGGACTCGATGGTTCACCGGTACAGCCAGCAGTAACACAAGACAAGGGAACTGACTGTATTTAGTTTTCGTCTTTTGAACATACAGATGTTAGGTGGAAAAAGTCCACTCATGGCTGAGTCAGTGTCTGGATGGTCCTACGTCATGGTATAACGGGAAGCTTTAACCCACTGCGGTGTGGGAATGACTCCAGCCGGTCAGCAGTCTGGCCTTCAGCCCGGGCGTTTTTGACTGCAGTGCAGTCGACCTGGGTTCCAGTCCCTGTAGGAGCGTTCAGAGCCACAACAGTAGCATACTCCGTGCTTCAAAGCGATATCTCACAAAAGATATAGCAGGCTGCGACTGCTTCACGCAGGTAGGGAAGCTACAAAAATGGAGCATAAACAAAAGGGTGGGAAATACAGCGTTTGGACATGCGGGGAGTAATGGTTCTCTGGCGTGCCGAATAAGACCAGTCCAGGACAGCGTTTTTCTGACTGCGTCGACGAGTGTTGTCGGGGCAATACTGTTTGAACAGAAAACCCATACCTCAAAGCCCTATGTGTCTTTTCAATTTTACAGATGATAGACATGTCGTCTTACAGGACAGAACGGAATGGGCAAGACGCAGTGCTCATTATGACTGTCTCATCCTGAACCCATGGTCGTATTTGGCATGATTGCATCTTAAAGACTTACTGAGATTAAGAGTGTTGACTCTTACAAGTATGGTTTGTGAATCAAATCTATTTCGTCGTCGTCGAAAGCCGGCCTTTTATATTACAATTTAGCACTCTGGCTCTACGTCTTTTTGTGAAGGCGACAATATGCGACGACAAGAAAAAGAGAACTTCATGATTACGACTGCGTTGTACACCAAAGAGTGAGGTTCCCACGACACGATATGTTAATGCTTTGTGAATGTGAACGAAAACCCCTCACAATAATCATGCATTAGACCTTACTGTGACACTTTGTGACTGTCGACGAGGAACGCCTCAATAACTCATGTTCATGCTTTGATGGTAGATAGTTGTTACAATGAACAACTGTCTCCGTACAGTTACGATTGTTTCTTCAGCAAAAAAGGCATTTCTTATAGTCCCTTTCTGCCAAACGTCTCAGCGAAGAAGAAAGCCCAACACAACCGAGACCAAACCATTCTTCAACATTTTCTGTTTTTAGAAAAACTCGAAGTATTATTTCATTAGTCATTTTGTGCTGTTTCATTCAACAAGATACATTGAGACTACCCAGCAAACATCGAAGTCTAATTATTTAAAGCTTCGTTTTAATTTCCATTTTCGGGAAATCGAAACAGTCCGGTTTTTTTAACTTTCCAATTGGCAAGCATGTCACGTACGCCAAGGCAGTGTTTTGCTTACGACATTACCCCCGCCGCCTAAAAGTCTTGGTCCCTGTTTATGTACTTTTATTTCTGTGGTTCCCTGGCAGTCCAAGATGGTGAACTAGCCAAAGCAAATCAAGCATCAAATTGTATCAAATGAGATGCTAAACGTTTGTCCTTGTTTGTCAAAAGAAGATACTTGGTCAACGAAAAGAAAAAAGAGTTCTAGTAACTTTTATTGTGGCCCTGGGCACATAGTGTATTCTGTACTTAAAGCACTTCTGTCAAGAGTGACTGGCAACAAAGAATTGGGCAAAAAACAGAAGGTGCTATTGCTTTTCGGGGAGGCTTCTGTATGTCAAGTTGTTTACACACACACTCACACACACACACACACACACACACACACACACACACACACACACACACACACACACACGCACACACACACACACACACACACACACACGCACGCACATACAAAACATGTTTATATACATCTATAAATATCAAAGTAAACAGAAGAATAATTTCGGCAGTTTGCGAGATCAAAATCTATTAACTTAGTTCAATTTTTATTTTGAAGTAACTGAGATAGTAGGCCAAAATATACCCAGAACAGGTATTTAAGTGAGGCACTATGACCTCTGTGCAGATAATACTAAAGAACTAATTATAGAAATGTGATGAAAATAAGATTTGGGTTTGTAATCTTCAAACCGGCAATGAGCTGCTTTTGAACACCATTTTCAGGTATATTTTATCTCTACCTTCGCACCCTCTGTCGTTTTTCCCAAGTCTGTGCCTGGTGCGAATGTTTTGTTCTTGTAAACGACTGAGTCCGGATATCCGGATACGGCGTGATCGGAGACTGTGACAGCCTCATGGGCAGCAACTCTTGTGGGGGACAGAGGCCGATCACGTAAATCCCAGAGTCCAAAGGTTCTCTTGACCTCATGCAGAACGAGCAACCTTTGACCCTGGGTCAACGAAAGGCTTCTGTCCTCACTGGACATAATTTTCTTCGGAAATAACCATAACTTTGCAATGATTGTAAATCAGATTTTTGTTGGAAGAAGAACTACAACCGTGTTCGGCGTCTGTACAGTAATTATTGAACCCTTATTTATTTGAATATACGAGATTTTTTAAAAGATTAAGTACTACTAATCAGAATACCAGTTGATTCGGGGTTATAGGAAGAGTCAGGCTGCAAAGTAATGGGATGGCTATCTCTAAAAAAAAAAAGTATTCTAAGGATATTTCTTACGCCCAGACGTTGAAAATATACAAGGGAAAAATGACAAACTCAATATTTAAAAGAACAGTGAACATTTACACTGAGCTCTAGCCCTGCCAAAGTCTCTTTTGTCCTAAAGTTCAATTCTCTATTCATCTCCTGAATTTGTCCATCACCCCAACTCTATTCATCTCTCTCTTCAGCTTTTGACTGCTGTGTCTATAACGCACCAAGTAGATTCTAATATCTCTGTTAAAAGTTAAATAGCTTTTCCTTACTGCCTTCCGCAATTTCTGCCAACATAGGCCTACCTGCCAAACAACCTTCCCCTCTATCTATTTATCTATCTATCTATCTATCTATTTATCTATCTATCTATCTATCTATCTATCTATCTATCTATCTATCTATCTATCTATCAGTTCTCGACCCGGTGTCAAGACGGGCGGACCAAGAACGTAGCCTCACGAGGTGTCTAGAGGGGTTTGACTCTGACTGATGTATACAAAAACAAAAACAGATGCAGTCCAAATAGCTGGGCTCTGAAGAGTTTGAACTTGTTTTTGTTTTTGTTTTTTTTTTGGCGCATTTTTCTACTCTTCATTTTTTGTATGCAGATATTGTAAATACTTATAATTTATGATGACCAATGAATCTTGAATTTCTCTTGTGCATTCGTATTTAACGTGTATAATATTATCCATACTTCTTTGTACTGTTCTGTATACTGTATTAATTAATGATATTGCCAGATCCCACTTGATAACTCAGGTTTTTTTGGATAAAGACATCAATGACTCAACTGTATATCCATTTTTACGACAGTATGCTCCACATAAAAGCCATGAGAATATGTCATAGCAGCTGATATGAAGCTTGCTTCTCTCCTTTCGAGTATGCTTGTGTTTTTACATGAGTCATAGGTAACTGACTACAGAAGATTCGTACATTGATTTTGAAAGACTAGGGTTTTCTGTGTTTGTTCCTTCTACGATATTTATAAAACATTACAACGTATTAGATGCTTTATTGTTTTCTATTCAAAACTTTGCAAAAAATTATCCTTTAACTACTCAGAGTTTGTTGTGTGTCTCTTTACTGCGACTGTAATCAATTCGTATCCTTTTTGTCTTATTTAAGCGAGGTGCTAATGGCTTTCTTCAATGTACGTTTATGGAGCCGTCAGCAATTTCCTGTATTATCTTTATGTCAACGTAAAGAATCTAGAGCAAGGCTTGAAGTCGTATCAGAAAATGATGTGGACTAATCTTTTTTTTCTATAATATCCGATATAGTAGGTGTAGATATTCTCGAAGCATTTTGGACACTTGATATTCTGTCGATAGATCTTACGCCAGAAATGACTTCGAAAAGGCAGAAGGTCTAATATCAAACTTAATTTGTAGATTGGCATGATGGTTTTTCCACCGGGTTGTTGTTGTTGCTGTTGAAGAACTTGACTGTCATATAAAAGTTGCAAGCAAATGGACCTCGAACAGTTTCCATTCGACCAGCAACACTTTTCCCTTTTGCTCGCAATTAGATGACCTACCTAGAGATACATCTTGAGCGAAGTTGAGTCCAAACAGGGTACATACCTTCCTTTAAGATAAAAGGAAAGTAGAACAATTTCATAATAGAACTGTGTTTTCATTTTCTTACTTTCAAATATTAATTAGTTATAAAAAGCCAGTATGAACCCGGAAAAGATAACTCAACGAACCCACAAATCTTAAAACAGGTTGTATCTTCCGTATCAAATTACTGCAAGAGATGAGCTCCTTTGTGACAGCAAACTGAGACCATTGAGAAAGTGCACATACAAAACCCCCCCAACAGTTTTGGACTTTTGAAATAAATAAAACGGGGATGTTGCCCCTGAACTCAATTATTGTTTGTAAGTGGGGAAGGGGGAGGGCGGGGTGATGGGAAGATCTCTTTGACTTTTTATTGCGTACAGTCGGAGATAACAACAGTTATGATCATACTTCCTGCACATACTTCAGCTTTCCCCTAAAAATACACTACTTTATGTTGAGCAGTAAATGTAGGCTCACGCGCGAAAGCTGTGAATGCTGTGCTTCTATTTGTGCTGTGAGTAACGACCAATATGGAAATATAACAATCGTTAAAAGTCCCTGACGTTGTGGTTTTTTAAATCTAATGTTTGAAAAAAAAGAAAAAAGACTGGGATCTTCTGTATATGATACGGTTTAGATCTTTACCATGTGTAAATTAACTGTACATTATTTACTTTGCGACAAAATTCTGTGCGTATTATGCGACGCGTTTAATTTCATGTTGTTTATGCCTTTTTTGTCTTTATTTTGTTTGTTGGTTTGTTGTTGTTTTTGTTTTTGTTTTGTTGATATCGACTTAAAGAATTAATTTCTTTGTATTTCTTGCCATTGTGTGAAAGTTTCGATTTGATTGCCATGTTCTCTTGGCACGTAATGGATTTGCAGTGATTGCTTAAATAAATTGGTCTTTTGCCTGTCATTATCAGCAAAAGCACAAAGAAGCAAAACATGTTTTATTATTTTATGTGAAAGCATTTCCCCAGTAACTTGGGTTGGTAACAAGAAAGTAATATATTTAATTGAATGATGTATCTCCGTTGTTCCCTACTACCATATGACATTACATTATATCTTGGGGCTGGTTCTTCCCTTGTGCATTTCAAATAGTTTTTTGGTATATCTGGCTGTGTTTTCTGTTGCTCGTGCCACTGCTAGTTAGTGTGTTTGTTAGTGTTAGTCATGTGGATGGCATTATCCTCTCCGCGGAGACCCCTGTGATGAAAGAAAAAAATGGCTGTTGTTGCTTCCAGACTTATAAGCATCAGTTATTGCCCGCCCTTTGCCACCCCTGAAGTTTTTCTTTTTTCGGCGTCAAATTTTGTTATGAAGACATTATTTTGTTAAACGTACCATTTCAGTATCCGATATGAACAGATTGTTCTAATTAAATGGCATGGGTATTCTCAAACTGGGGGCTGGTTCAGGTCTTTGACATTTTTAGTTTAAGTACAAGCAAGCTGGTTTTTAGCATGGAGAAGCTTTGCTCTCTTGGGTAACAACGTGAAAACAAGTTCGAGAGGCTTTGAAGTATACACGTATTTCTCAAGTAATTAAAAGCACTTTGCCTGGAGCTAGACTGGTTCGTCCCAAATCCTTATATTTAAAGAGATAATTGGTTTATGGTTTGTAAAGGTGAAACGAGGTACAAATGCATGTATGCTGTTAAGCCCCACAAATGATTTGTATTTTTATGGATTATAAGCGGTTTGTATTTCCTAAGTAATTAATAATGCGTTTCCCTGCCTTCCAAATACTCTTATTCCACTTACTAATTTACAAGACTGTGATTTCATAGTATAACTTTCCCTTTCTTTTTACCGGAAAGGATATGGAAAGAAACAATAAATGTAAGTAAAGATAGATAGATAGATAGATAGATAGATAGATAGATAGATAGATAGATAGATAGA